>NC_059207.1:3185694-3243194 GCF_020615455.1 Coregonus clupeaformis
TGAGGAGGAAGAGAGAGAGAGAGAGAGACCTCTCTTTCTCTATCTTTTTCTTCCACTCATCCACCTCTGCCTACCCACCTGTCAGTTTCTTTCTGTACCCTGTCTATTCGTCTACCCGGCTCCCCATTTCACCCTAATATCATCCCACCATCCCTCAGGGATGCAAACTGGTGAGGGCCCAAAAAGGTGCCAAAAAAGTTTTGAATGGAAAGCAAGAAAATGTGCTTATTATCAGAGTAGTGTTGTCACAATACAAACATTTGACTAACGATGCGATACCAGACTGTAAAAACCACTGGGGGGAAAATTAGCGTCCTGTTCGCCCTGACCCCCAGGACGCCTGTTCCCGATTTCTGCACATTCTAACACACGCACTCTACACAAAACACATTGTAATATTGTATTATTGTATATTTTATATTGTACATTTGTAATGATGGAGTAATATTGTATGACACAATTTCCACCACATGGCCTGAAATGGTTTCTCTTCGTAGCCCTCATACTTTCAATTTTTCCATTGTATTAATGATGTCAGATTTACTGATTTCCAAGTTTTTTCAAGATGAGTGATGAGAAGAGAATTGTCCAACCCATTGGGTTTCTCACTACACCCCCATATGCCATGTCTTGAAATATACAGACAGATGGATTAAATACTTCTGATAGCCAACTTTCTAGCTCCGCCCACAACTTCCGGACTTTATAGCGTTCCCAGAAAGCATGGATTATTGAGCCATTATTCGTTTTACACTTAAGACATGACTCCGCTGTTGTGCTATAGAATTTGTGAATTGTGTCTATTGTATAATAAGTTCTATACATTAGTTTATACTGGATTAAGAGATTTTCTGTTGGATATGCTCTCTGCAAGATTTTGTATATCTTCCCTATCATATGAACAACATTTTCTGACTCAAATAAGATTCCCTCAAGGCTGCTCTGATGTCCAAAAGATTTCAAATCAAAATGTTGTGATATGAAACTTTTAAGTTGCATGTATTTTAAACTATCAGTCCAAAATTACTTTTTAGTTCTGTCATGGAAATAAATGTATTTCCTGTTACCAAGTCATTTACTGTTTCTATGCCTTTAGTTTTCCATGTGGACCAATTTATCGGTGAATTCTGAAAAGCTATCCAAGGATTGTTCCAAAGAGGTGTGTTGTATTTTCTTCCATATTGTTACAGTGTTCTTAACTATGAAGTTGTTCATGTTCTTAGCTTTGTCCTTTGAAAATAGACACATAAAAATATTCTGGAGATGAGCATGCGCATCTTAACTACAGTATATGTCGCAAGTAAAAGTCTTGGGTAGCGAGTTGATACAATTCCAGGTCTGGAAGGTTAAAAACCTCAGATTCTATTTTTATTCTATTCCTATTTATTTCATTTGCCCATATAAACTCTGTTATGACCGAGTATACTTTTTTAAAGAATGTCTTCGGTGGGGTAATTAGTATTACCGGAAATACATACAAAAACTTTGGCAGCCATGTCATTCTAAAGAGGTTTATTCTACCTGTAAGAGTTATGGGAAGATTATACCATTAGATCTGCTTTCATATTGTTGAGTAATGGAATTAAGTTATCTTAATATATTTGTTGTTTGTTGTCACTTATTAAGCATCCTAATGACAGTGGTGTAAAGTACTTAAGTAAAAATACTTTAAAGTACTACTTAAGTAGTTTTTTGGGGTATCTGTACTTTAATTACTATTTATATTTTTGACAACTTTTACTTCTACTTCAATAATGTACTTTTTACTCCATACATTTCCCCTAACACCCAGAAGTACTCGTACATTTTGAATGCTTAGCAGGACAGGAAAATGGTCCACTTCACACACTTATCAAGAGAACATCCCAGGTCATCTCTACTGCCTCTGATCTGACGGACTCACTAAACAAAAATGCTTTGTTTGTAAATGATGTCTGAGTGTTGGAGCGTATATTTAAAACCAAATTCTCTTTGACTTCTACTGAAGTAGTATTTTACAGGATGACTTTCAGTTTTACTTGAGTGATTTTCTATTAAGGTATCTTTACTTTTACTCAAGTATGACAATTGGGTACTTTTCCCACCACTGCCTAATAATGTAGGCTGTTGTTTTGTTTTGTTGTGACGTAATTATTTAAATCCTATTTGGACCCCAGGAAGAGTAGAAGTTACATTGGAAGCTGCTAATGGGGATCCTAATAAATACTAAATACTGCTCCCAACTTAGAAAAGGAGCACCAGAAAAATAGGTCGTTTTTTCATTAAGATATAGCTTAGAATTTCATTCTTCCTGTGCCATACAAATTTGTGCATAGCCTTTTGGTCAATAATATAATAAAATATGCCATTTAGCAGACGCTTTTATCCAAAGCGACTTACAGTCGTGCGTGCATACATTTTTGTGTATGGGTGGTCCCGGGGATCGAACCCACTACCTTGGCGTTACAAGCGCCGTGCTCTACCAGCTGAGCTACAGAGGACCACAAGTTACCAGGTTGTTAACTAGCTAGGTAACATGACTATAAAAGGTTGTTTCTTATCAAACCAAAAATGTGCGACCCACAAGTAGTTTAAAATGGCCCAAAACGTGCTTTCTGAAATTATATAACGTGTGATTCTGGCGGTAGAAACAAGTGTATTAACAGTGTCTGCACACCCCATTTCGCCATCACGGCTAAAAAACTGATGGAGATGCACAGAAAGAGCACATTTCTCACTCCTCTCTATCTACAGTTGAAGTCGGAAGTTTACATACACTTAGGTTGGAGTCATTAAAACATATTTTTCAACCACTCCACACATTTCTTGTTAACAAACTATAGTTTTGGCAAGTTGGTTAGGACATCTACTTTGTGCATGACACAAGTAATTTTTCCAATAATTGTTTACAGACAGATTATTTCACTTATAATTCACTGTATCACAATTCCAGTGGGTCAGAAGTTGACTGTGCCTTTAAACAGCTTGGAAAATTCCAGAAAATGATGTCATGGCTTTAGAAGCTTTTGATAGGCTAATTGACATCATTTGAGTCAATTGGAGGTGTACCTGTGGATGTATTTCAAGGCCTACCTTCAAACTCAGTGCCTCATTGCTTGACATCATGGGAAAATCAAAAGAAATCAGCCAAGACCTCAGAAATAAAATTGTAGACCTCCACAAGTCTGGTTCATCATTGGGAGCAATTTCCAAAAGCCTGAAGGTACCACGTTCATCTGTACAAACAATAGTACGCAAGTATAAACACCATGGGACCACACAGCCGTCATATCGCTAAGGAAGGGTTAGTTTCCCACGGGGGGCCAGTATGAAAATGTATGCACTCACTAACTGTAAGTCGCTCTGGATAAGAGCGTCTGCTAAATGACTAAAATGTAAATGTAAATTGTAAATGAAGGAGACGCGTTCTGTCTCCTAGAGATGAACGTACTTTGGTGTGAAAAGTGCAAATCAATCCCAGAACAGCAAAGGACCTTGTGAAGATGCTGGAGGAAACAGGTACAAAAGTATCTATATCCACAGTAAAACAAGTCCTTTATCGACATAATCTGAAAGGCCGCACAGCAAGGAAGAAGCCATTGCTCCAAAACCACCATAAAAAAGCCAGACTACGGTTTGCAACTGCACATGGGGACAAAGATCGTACTTTATGGAGAAATGTCCTCTGGTCTGATGAAACAAAAATAGAACTGTTTGGCCATAATGACCATCGTTATGTTTGGAGGAAAAAGGGGGTTGCTTGCAAGCCAAAGAACACCATCCCAACCGTGAAGAACGGGGGTGGCAGCATCATGCTGTGGGGGTGCTTTGCTGCAGGAGGGACTGGTGCACTTCAGAAAATAGATGGCATCATGAGGAAGGAAAATAATGTGGATATATTGAAGCAACATCTCAAGACATCAGTCAGGAAGTTAAAGCTTGGTCGCAAATGGCTCTTCCAAATGGACAATGACCCCAAGCATACTTCCAAAGTTGTGGCAAAATGGCTTAAGGACAAGAAAGTCAAGGTACTGGAGTGGCCATCACAAAGCCCTGACCTCAATCCTATAGAACATTTGTGAGCAGAACTGAAAAAGCCTGTGCGAGCAAGGAGGCCTACAAACCTGACTCAGTTACACCATAAACTTCTGACCCACTGGGAATGTGATGAAATAAATAAAAGCTGAAATAAATCATTCTCTCTACTATTATTCTGACATTTCACATTCTTAAAATAAAGTTGTGATCCTAACTGACCTAAAACAGGGAATTTTTACTAGGATTAAATGTCAGGAATTTTGAAAAACTGAGTTTAAATATATTTGGCTAAGGTGTATGTAAACTTCCGACTTCAACTCTATCTCTGTTATTCCTCCCCTCTCTCTCTCTCTCTCCCGCCCCCCTTCTCCCCTCCTCTCTCCCTCGCTCTCCTTCTCCCCCCCTTCTTTCTCTCTCTCTCTCTCTCGCTCGCTCTCTCTCTTTCCCCCTCCTTCTACCCCCATCTCTCTCTCTCTCGCTCCTTCCTTCCCCCCCCCCACCCATCTCTCTCCGCGGTGCATGTGTCTCCGTTAGCAGTGACTTGGCTGTGTCTCACTGGTGGGCGAGAGAAGCTGACATGACACCTGGAGAGAGATGGGGGAGGAGAGAGAGAGAGAGAGAGGCTGCTACCGCTTTTATTCCTGACACATCTCAACCTCCACTTCTCACCATCCTCCAATTTTAGACACGCTCACACCCATAGACACAAATATACTGTAGACATACACAGACACACACAGAGACAAATATACTGTAGACATACACTGAGTGTACAAAACATTGAGTGTACAAAACATTAGGAACACCTGCTCTTTCCATGACATAGACTGGCCAGGTGAATCCAGGTGAAAGCTATGATCCCTTATTGATCTCTTATTGATGTCACTTGTTAAATCCACTTCAATCAGTGTAGATGAAGGGGAGGAGACAGGTTAAAGAAGGATTTTCAAGACTTGAGACAATTGAGACATGAATTGTGTATGTGTGGCATTCAGAGGGTGAATGGGCAAGACAAAATATTTAAGTGCCTTTGAACGGGGTATGGTAGTAGGTGCAAGGTACACTTGTTTGTGTCAAGAACTGCAACGTTATTAGCATGTTTTAACCACTCCAATGTAATTGGTAGATTATCAGACACTCAAGAAGGTCTGATTTCATTATTACTGAAACAGGATACAAGTCGAAAATATAAAGATCCAGTCCATTAAAAAAATTGGAGGCCCCTTACACTTCAGTGTTGTGATGCAAAATGTATAGCGCATTGAATTAAAAAGGTATTGTCGGACATTATTCATTCCAATCAGACACGTTTTTTACATGGACGATACATTGGAGATAATACACTGCTCAAAAAAATAAAGGGAACACTTAAACAACACATCCTAGATCTGAATGAATGAAATAATCTTATTAAATACTTTTTTCTTTACATAGTTGAATGTGCTAACAACAAAATCACACAAAAATTATCAATGGATATCAAATTTATCAACCCATGGAGGTCTGGATTTGGAGTCACCCTCAAAATTAAAGTGGAAAACCAAACTACAGGCTGATCCAACTTTGATGTAATGTCCTTAAAACAAGTCAAAATGAGGCTCAGTAGTGTGTGTGGCCTCCACGTGCCTGTATGACCTCCCTACAACGCCTGGGCATGCTCCTGATGAGGTGGCGGATGGTCTCCTGAGGGATCTCCTCCCAGACCTGGACTAAAGCATCCGCCAACTCCTGGACAGTCTGTGGTGCAACGTGGCGTTGGTGGATGGAGCGGGACATGATGTCCCAGATGTGCTCAATTGGATTCAGGTCTGGGGAACAGGGCGGGCCAGTCCATAGCATCAATGCCTTCCTCTTGCAGGAACTGCTGACACACTCCAGCCACATGAGGTCTAGCATTGTCTTGCATTAGGAGGAACCCAGGGCCAACCGCACCAGCATATGGTCTCACAAGGGGTCTGAGGATCTCATCTCGGTACCTAATGGCAGTCAGGCTACAGTGGGGAGAACAAGTATTTGATACACTGCCGATTTTGCAGGTTTTCCTACTTACAAAGCATGTAGAGGTCTGTCATTTTTATCATAGGTACACTTCAACTGTGAGAGACGGAATCTAAAACAAAAATCCAGAAAATCACATTGTATGATTTTAAAGTAATTAATTTGCATTTTATTGCATGACATAAGTATTTGATCACCTACCAACCAGTAAGAATTCCGGCTCTCATAGACCTGTTAGTTTTTCTTTAAGAAGCCCTCCTGTTCTCCACTCATTACCTGCATTAACTGCACCTGTTTGAACTCGTTACCTGTATAAAAAACACCTGTCCACACACTCAATCAAACAGACTCCAACCTCTCCACAATGGCCAAGACCAGAGAGCTGTGTAAGGACATCAGGGATAAAATTGTAGACCTGCACAAGGCTGGGATGGGCTACATGACAATAGGCAAGCAGCTTGGTGAGAAGGCAACAACTGTTGGCGCAATTATTAGAAAATGGAAGAAGTTCAAGATGACGGTCAATCACCCTCGGTCTGGGGCTCCATGCAAGATCTCACCTCGTGGGGCATCAATGATCATGAGGAAGGTGAGGGATCAGCCCAGAACTACACGGCAGGACCTGGTCAATGACCTGAAGAGAGCTGGGACCACAGTCTCAAAGAAAACCATTAGTAACACACTATGCCGTCATGGATTAAAATCCTGCAGCGCATGCAAGGTCCCCCTGCTCAAGCCAGCGCATGTCCAGGCCCGTCTGAAGTTTGCCAATGACCATCTGGATGATCCAGAGGAGGAATGGGAGAAGGTCATGTGGTCTGATGAGACAAAAATATAGCTTTTTGGTCTAAACTCCACTCGCCGTGTTTGGAGGAAGAAGAAGGATGAGTACAACCCCAAGAACACCATCCCAACCGTGAAGCATGGATGTGGAAACATCATTCTTTGGGGATGCTTTTCTGCAAGGGGGACAGGACGACTGCACCATATTGAGGGGAGGATGGATGGGGCCATGTATCGCGAGATCTTAGCCAACAACCTCCTTCCCTCAGTAAGAGCATTGAAGATGGGTCATGGCTGGGTCTTCCAGCATGACAACGACCCGAAACACACAGCCAGGGCAACTAAGGAGTGGCTCCGTAAGAAGCATCTCAAGGTCCTGGAGTGACCTAGCCAGTCTCCAGACCTGAACCCAATAGAAAATCTTTGGAGGGAGCTGAAAGTCCGTATTGCCCAGCGACAGCCCCCGAAACCTGAAGGATCTGGAGAAGGTCTGTATGGAGGAGTGGGCCAAAATCCCTGCTGCAGTGTGTGCAAACCTGGTCAAGACCTACAGGAAACGTATGATCTCTGTAATTGCAAACAAAGGTTTCTGTACCAAATATTAAGTTCTGCTTTTCTGATGTATCAAATACTTATGTCATGCAATAAAATGCAAATTAATTACTTAAAAATCATACAATGTGATTTTCTGGATTTTTGTTTTAGATTCCGTCTCTCACAGTTGAAGTGTACCTATGATAAATATTACAGACCTCTACATGCTTTGTAAGTAGGAAAACCTGCAAAATCGGCAGTGTATCAAATACTTGTTCTCCCCACTGTATGTATATATATAGATATATATTTGCAAGGAAAAAAACATATGGGGGATTGGAAGTGATGCAGATCATTACATTGATGGAAGTCACAATCTATCTGCAATTTTAAAGCTGATCTACCCCCTAAAAAAAAGAATTTTAAAAAAAAAAGAAAGAAAGAAAAGAACTGCAATGCTGCTGGGTTTTTCAAGCTCAACAGTTTCCCGTGGTCCACCACCCAAAGGATTTCCAGCCAACTTGACACAACTGTGGGAAGCATTGGAGTCAACATGGGCCAGCATCCCTGTGGAATGCTTTCGACACCTTGTAGAGTCCATGCCCCAACTAATTAAGGCTGTTCTGTGGGCAAAAGGGGCTGCAACTCAACATCAGGAAGTTGTTCCTAATGTTTTGTACACTCAGTGTACACACATTCACAGATACACACACAGACACAAATATACTGTAGACAATGACATCAGGGTTGGGGTTAATTCCACAAATTAAATTATAATTCAATCCAAACTCTTTCCCTTTAAATTCCATTTAATTCAATCCAAATTCCAAATCAGTCTTTGAATTCAGAGATAATTAAATTCCTCTCAATTGCAATGTTAGGTAAATTCAAAAAATCCAATTCCCAATGACATATTATCCCCAACAATTCCACAAATTCAAATTCTATTCGCTCAGACTTTCAGGCTGATCATTTCACTGTTCAGCCAGCCTAGCTATACTGAAAATATAGAAATAGATTTTTTTTTAAATCCAGCAGTCAATTCTTTATACTAAAGTGCATTAAACTCATTAACTGGGATTTTTTTTACAATTCCAATTCAAACAGTACAAACAGTCTAGTTCCAATTCAATTACAATTCCATACCTTTAAGATTGTTGAAATTCCAATTTAATTCAATGTAAATCCTCCACTTCATGAGTGATTGGAATTTCTAATTCAATTTGGAAGTGACCCCAACCCTGGTAGACATACACACATACACAGAAACATGCTACACTAATGAATACAAAGTGTGACCTACTCAACAAACATTCTCACACAACACACATACAAATAAATCAACAGTATCAGGGATTACAAACATCCCCATACATATAATAAATGGAGGGTGAGAAAGGAAAACCCTGAGAACAGTGGTAAAGAAACATTTTAACCCTAATAATGAAAAAGCATTCCTTTCCCAGTGTTTTTGGCTTGTTTGTCTGCACACTGTTCATGACCCTGAGTATGTCATCTAGACTACTACACAACAATGTCTTCAGTTTCAAACGTACTGGCTCTTCAACAAAGGCCACAAGCTATCTCTGTTTACATTAAAGCTGTCTACATTAAAGCTACAGTAATGTGCCATTGATTGACCTGTAACTGATAAGCCATTTAGAGTGACATTATATTATAGATACACAGGTTATAAATTAGTCTTGAGGTCTTTGCTTATCATAACCCTCAAAGCTCTGTATATCATCTTTGGTATAATCCTCCCAGCTTGCACATTTGGTTTCTTGGAAGTTGTGAGAACGTGTGTTTTTGGTTTCAGAACATTCCAGACTGTTCTGGGAACGTTTGTTTTTAGGTTGCAGGGAGGTTCTGAGAACTCTGGTTCCTTGACAGTTTTACTGGGAGGTTTTAATATAAACGTTGTGAAAGATTTATGGTTATTATTGTACGTTTTCTTAACACTCTAATAACGAAATGTCTAGGTTTTTGAATAACTTTCACTGAATGTTTCAATAATACTTTTAATAGCACTGCTAGCTTATTTTAGGTTAACTTCTTTTAACTCCAAGCACAGAAAGGACAAAAGGAATTTCACTTGCTTAGGCATTACTCCTTCAAACACATTTTTTATTGTGACACGGCATCAGTGAGATTCAAACCTAGCATGACATGTTTTTCTACGCATACAAAGCTGCTCATTTTTAGTCTATTCAAACAGACCCCATTTCAAAGGAAAAAAGCATTCATTAAAGATCAGGTGTGGCCAATTAGTGGGTGCGGCCAAAAACACCTGAACACACCTAAATGTAACCATGTGTGTTTTTTTTTGTCAAGTTCCTTAAATGTGCTGAGAATGTTCTAAAACCAAGCAACTATCCTGCACCATTCCCAGAACGCTGTGGGAAGGTTGCATGCAAAATAACCATAGGACAACCACTCTCTATAAGAAACACATTTTGTGCTAGCTGGGCTCTCTTTTCGCCTCGTTCTTTATCTCCCTCGTCTCTCTCTCGCTCTCTCTCTCTCTCTTCTCTGTCCCTTGTGCCTTGAGGCCAGTAAATGTGACTTAATACCACACTGAAACACAGACTAATACAATAATAATGTTAGAATAATTAATACATCTACACACACACTAGAACAGCCCTAAGGCGTTGCATTCTATCACATTGAAACATTACGTTCTCTTGTTTATTTCTGTTGTGGTGGTTCTTTTCGCATGTTCTAGTTAGATTCATTTCCATATTAGGCTACTGTATAATATGGATGCTGTTCATAACTGTATCTGATGGAGAAAAACAACCTCCCCAATCAGCCAATTACCATCCTCACTGACTGGGAACATATGGAAGTTATGGTTCAATTAGGCTGGGGGTAAAAATAATCTAATCCATAAAATAGGTAAAGTAAATTAGGACAACTTTCCAATTAAGGACAAATCTGTGACTTGAGGGTTGGGATATTATGAGCTGCTGCAGGGAGGATGGAGCCACACTGAGACTGTGTCCTTGTTTATGTCCTGCTAACACGTGTTTGTCTGTGCGTGTGTGCGTGTGTGTTAAGGTCCTGCTCTGCTAACATGCAGAGCTGTGAGTAGGTTCTGATTCTGAACTGTGAGTGTATCTATGTGGGGAGGATCGGTGTGTGAGTGTGTGTGTGTGCGTCTGTGTTTTTTTGTGTGTACGTGTGTGTGTGTGTGTGTGTACTGTGTGTGTTCTGGGAAAAGCCATGCGTTTGAAGGGTTTTCTAATGCATTTAGAATGATGATTTTGATCTGACTAATGCTCACCAAAGCCCCTGCTTGTTGAGGGAGGTGTTCAGTTGGCAGACGACTGAGCACGCATCTCTCCTTTTTGTTTCAGACAAGCCACAACTAGCTACATTATCCTGTGCCACACTAACTGCATCCAATGGTTGTTGTCAGCAACCGCATCCCAAAAAGCCAGTCTTTACAGGTATTTTTTATCCTCTGTATTTTAGTAGGAATTTCAGGGCTTGACATTCAGGTACATTTACCAGTGGCACACTGGGCCAGTACCAAGTGAAAACTACTGGCCCGAATGAGAAAATTACTGGCCCGGGCTCACAGGAAAGCAAGTTCTGCAAGCAGAATTTCAATCGTGGGTGATTTCATGTTTCATTTGCAGTCTGGGCAAATACCTTATAGCCAACCATAAAATCTGATATTTACACTGATTGTTTGGAAAACCAAAATAAAAAAACATCCCCCCCCCCAATGATGACATACAGTGGCTTGCGAAAGTATTCACCCCCTTTGGCATTTTTCCTATTTTGTTGCCTTACAACCTGGAATTAAAATGGATTTTTTGGGGGTTTGTATCATTTGATTTACACATCATGCCTAACACTTTAAGATGCAAAATATTTTTTCTTGTGAAACAAACAACAAATAAGACAAAAAAACGGAAAATCTTGAGCTTGCATAACTATTAACCCCCCCCACCAACCTTTTGCAGCTGCAAGTCTCTTGGGGTAAGCCACTGGGATTTTTGCCCATTCTTCAAGGCAAAACTGCTCCAGCTCCTTCAAGTTGGATGGGTTTCGCTGGTGTACAGCAATATTTAAGTCATACCACAGATTCTCAATTGGATTGAGGTCTGGGCTTTGACTAGGCCATTCCAAGACATTTAAATGTTTCCCCTTAAACCACTCGAGTGTTGCTTTAGCAGTATGCTTAGGGTCATTGTCCTGCTGGAAGGTGAACCTCCGTCCCAGTCTCAAATCGCTGGAAGACTGAAACAGGTTCCCCTCAAGAATTTCCCTGTATTTAGCGCCATCCATCATTCCTTCAATTCTGACCAGTTTCCCAGTCCCTGCCAATGAAAAACATCCCCACAGCATGATGCTGCCACCACCATGCTTCACTGTGGAGATGGTGTTCTCGGGGTGATGAGAGGTGTTGGGTTTGCGCCAGATATAGCGTTTTCCTTGATGGCCAAAAAGCTCAATTTTAGTCTCATCTTACCAGAGTACCTTCTTCCATATGTTTGGGAGTCTCCCACATGCCTTTTGGCGAACGTGTTTGCTTATTTTTTTCTTTAAGCAATGGCTTTTTTCTGGCCACTCTTCCATAAAGCCCAGCTCTGTGGAGTGTACAGTTTAAAGTGGTCCTATGGACAGATACTCCAATCTCCGCTGTGGAGCTTTGCAGCTCCTTCAGGGTTATCTTTGGTCTCTTTGTTGCCTCTCTGATTAATGCCCTCCTTGCCTGGTCCGTGAGTTTTGGTGGGCAGCCCTCTCTTGGCAGGTTTGTTGTGGTGCCATATTCTTTCCATTTTTTTTATAATGGATTTAATGGTGCTCCGTGGGATGTTCAAAGTTTCTGATATTTTTTTATAACCCAACCCTGATCTGTACTTCTCCACAACTTTGTCCCTGACCTGTTTGGAGAGCTCCTTGGTCTTCGTGGTGCCGCTTGCTTGGTGGTGCCCCTTGCTTAGTGGTGTTGCAGACTCTGGGGCCTTTCAGAACAGGTGTATATATACTGAGATCATGTGACACTTAGATTGCACACAGGTGGACTTTATTTAACTAATTATGTGACTTCTGAAGGTAATTGGTTGCACCAGATCTTATTTACGGGCTTCATAGCAAAGGGGGTGAAAACATATGCACACACCACTTTTCCGAATTTTATGAAACAAGTTATTTTTTTCATTTCACTTCACCAATTTGGACTATTTTGTGTATGTCCATTACATGAAATCCAAATAAAAATCCATTTAAATTACAGGTTGTAATGCAACAAAATAGGAAAAACGCCAAGTGGGATGAATACTTTTGCAAGGCACTGTATAGCCTTAACATATTAAAATGTTAGAAATGTAATATTCCCCTCCAGAAATGAGCCCAATAAGATGAAAAGCAATATCTTTAGGGCCTGTACATGGTCCATATTATCAGGCAGGTGTGCTATTTTAGCAATAAGCATGATCACCTGTCTGATGCAGCATGGTGGCTACATGGCTGAAGCATGATCACCTGTCTGATGCAGCATGGTGGCTACATGGCTGAAGCATGATCACCTGTCTGATGCAGCATGGTGGCTACATGGCTGAAGCATGATACCTGTCGAGGCATGGTGGCTACATGGCTGAAGCATGATCACTGTCTAATGCAGCATGGTGGCTACATGGCTGAAGCATGATCACTGTCTGATGCAGCATGGTGGCTGGTGAAGCATGATCCTGTCTAGCAGTGTGGCTACATGGCTGAAGCATGATCACCTGTCTGATGCAGCATGGTGGCTACATGGCTGAAGCATGATCACCTGTCTAATGCAGCATGGTGGCTACATGGCTGAAGCATGATCACCTGTCTGATGCAGCATGGTGGTTACATGGCTGAAGCATGGGGTTGTTCCTCTGCATTGTTTACCACAATGGGCTAACCATTATGATGGCGCCGGAGAGGATGGCTGCCGTTTTACAGCCCTCTAACCAATTGTACTATTATGTGTGTTTTTTCGCATTATTTGTAATTTATTCTGTACATAATGTTTCTGTCATCGTCTCTTATTACCAAAAAGAGCTTCTGGATAGGAGTGGGCGATATACCGGTTTGATAGTAAAAACCGGTATTGTGCCGCGCCATGATATGGATTTAGCAATATCATGGATACCGCGATTTATTCAGAATTCATAAATTCGAATTTTGCATCAATATTTTTTGTTCCAAATTTCAACTGAGTGATAGTACTAAGTAGCTACATCTTTTTTTTTTTTTTTTATCCAACCTTTCTTGGTTCTTACGAATAAAAGAATGTATGTTAATATGTTGACCTATTTTTATGAGCGCACGTCGCATGCACTTGTTGCACGCATGTAGTGCTAGCAACAAAGAAGTGTGCAGGCAGCTGCAGTTAGGAGGCAGGTTAACTATTGGGGGAAAACTTTACAATCCAGGATGAGCGAAAACACAGAAATTGATGTTGCTCAAGAGCAGGAGGATAAATTGGTTAAGAAGAAAGGGGCACCTCTGTTGTTTGGAACTGGTTTGGCTTTAAAATCTCCGACCCCGACCAAAACACTACCCTATGCAAGTTGTGTCGTCGTGTTGTCTTAGCAAAAGGTGGAAACACGACCAACCTGTTCAATCACTTAAAAAAACATACATGTCCGTGAGTATGAACAATGCACCAGAATGCGTGAGACAGTAAGCCCAGGAGCTCGCTCGAAGACAAGCCAGACTCGCACTCAACAATCAATTATATCATCATTTGCTGCCGGTACTTGCTATGAGAAGACGAGCAAAAAATGGATAGACATCACAGCTGCGATTACAAATCACATAGCGAAGGACATGGTACCGATTCAAACTGTGGAGAAAGAGGGGTTCAGAAAGTTGATTCAAACTCTGGACCCAAGATATGAGATCCCGAGCCGCAAATATTTTAGCCAAAAATGCCTGCCACAGCTTTACACAGAATGCTGGGACAGAGTTTACAGTGAGATAAATAACATTCCATTCTTCTCCACTACTGCCGATCTATGGTCAAGTCGTACCACAGAACCTTATATAAGCCTCACAATCCATTACATAGACGGTGACTGGAAACTGAAAAGTAAGTGCCTACAGACGTCTTATTTCCCAGACGACCACACCGGGAAATAATTGCAGGTGGGCTGAGGGACATACTGTCGTCCTGGGGATTAAAAGAGTCGCGTCAAGTTTGTATGACGACCGACAGCCGGATCGAACATGATCAAGGCATTGCAGCTGAACAAGTGGGCAAACCTTGGATGTTTCGGACACAGGCTGCACAATGCTATTGGTAAGTTTCAGGACTGTAGCCTAGGCCTACCCTGTATGATGCTTATTATTAAGAAAAAATACAGCTCACATCAGCCATGTACCGTAGGCTAAATCTAAGCACATCAGATTTGTAAAATGTGTAACAGTTGAATGTAAATGCCGTAAATCCTCAAACAAAGATTAAAAGTTATATTGTATTGTGATTTCTATATAAAAATGCATTATTATTAATTATTATTGTATTGTGATTCGATTATTTTTCACCCTATTATTTTGATTTCTTATTCCCAATTTCCAGAGAGGAGTGTCCAAAACGCTCCCGGGCCACAGGGGTGTGCGATTTCCCGGGCCACAGGGGTTTGCAAAAAGGTGGTTAGCACGTTCTCATACAGCTGGAAAAAGCAGAAGGCCCTGATGACAGCACAGAATGAACTAAGCCTGCCCCTGCACAAGCTCATCACAGAATCTCCGACAAGGTGGGGATCTCGTCTGAAAATGATGGAAAGAGTCCTGGAGCAGGAAAAGGCCATTACACAGGTCCTGGCAGGGGACAAAAAGACACGGCACCTTGTACCTACCTGGCAAGACATCCAGGTCTTGGAATCAGTCACAGCAGCACTGAAGCCACTCCAGGACTTTACAGATGCCCTGTCAGGAGAAGCGTATGTGAGCGTGTCCTATTTGAAGCCTGTCATCAATCTGTTAAATGCAGAGGTTCTAAATCTGAGCAAGGACGATACAGAACTGACCAAAGAGATCAAGATCAAGGTTCTTGATTACTTGAATAACAAGTACACTGACCCTGCAACAGATGAGCTGCTCTCCATGGCTACCTTTCTAGATCCAAGGTTCAAGACCAGGTACATGTCCGCTGAGAAACTGGAGGACATTAAGGTATTTATTCATTTGTTCTTGTTTTATTGCTTCAAATGTAAAGCACTTTGGGCTGCATTTTATGTATGAAAGGTGCTATACAAATAAAGTTTAATTATTTTCATTTTTTAAGGTGAGAGCTGCCTCAGAGACCGAAGCCCTCCTGGTGGAGAACACAGCCCTGGGAAAATCGTCTCTTGCAGAGGATCACACTGACAGGGAGAAAGAAGCTTCCACTGCTCATCAATCAGGCAAGAAGCCCAAGAAGAGCCTTGGGAGCTTCTTTTAAGCAGACCAGCAGTGCACCTGCCTCATGTTCAGAGAGGCAGATCATTGAGCAATAGCTGAATAGCTACATTCTGGCAACGGCAGCAGACAGCGAGTCTGATCCTTTGGAGTGGTGGCGATTTCACGGATCTAATTTTCCACGTGTGAGTTGTCTGGCAAAGAAATACTTATGCATCCCTGCCACAAGTGCCCCCTCTGAGAGGGCATTCAGCACTGGGGGCAATGTGGTGACATGTCACAGGGCAGCACTAAAGCCAGAAACAGTCAACATGCTGGTATTCCTGGCACGGAACTTGTGAAGAAAGTTCTAGTGAAGATTTGTTGATATTGTTGATAATTGATGGTTGAGGCTTGAAAGGTTTAGTTTCAAACGGTTAGTTTTTTACATATCTACGGACCGTAGCCAAAACAAACACACGTATTTGAATTTGTAATTACCTTATTTTCTTTATCTCCTGTTATTTTTTATTTAATTTTACTTAATATCTAATTTATATATATATATATATATATATAGGCCTACCTACCTCATGTTTACGGAATGCATGTTTGCACAATACAAATAAAAACTTTTCAGGTCCATACGGTCCAATGCCTCACTCTTTCTGGTTATATAAGGTTCAAATACATATTTTTCCTTAACTAATATAATTTAACCAAGAAGGGATATTAAAATGTGATTCATATTTTTTTACGTCATATATCGTGATATCATATCGATATCGTCTGGACAGTGGAAAATATCGTGATATGAATTTTAGCTCATATCGCCCACCCCTACTTCTGGATATCAGGACAGCGATTATTCACCTTGTATTGGACGAAGATTTTTTCCTCAACGAGTCGGACGCGAAGGATATCCTACAGAGACCCGCCAAGGCCCAAATCCCCGTCATTCGCAGGAGAAAGAGACTGAGATATCGTGGTGTATGTCGGGGTGCCTTGTAAGGATCCGACGGCGAGCGACTAACCTGCCTCTTCCATCATCCTATTAGCCAATGTTCAATCATTTGAAAATAAATTAGATGACCTAAGATTACGGTTATCCTACCAACGGGACATTAAAAACTGTAATATGTTTCATCGTGGCTGAACGACGACATGGACAACATACAGCTGATGGGATATACGCTACATCGGCAGGATAGAACGGCTGACTCCGGTAAGACAAGGGGTGGCGGTCTGTGTATATTTGTAAACAACAGCTGGTGCACAAAATAAAAAACTAAGAAAGTCTCGAGGTTTTGCTCGCCTGAGGTAGAGTATCTTATGATAAGCTATAGACCACACTATTTACCAAGAGAGTTTTCATCTATATTTTTCATAGCTGTCTATTTACCACCACAAACCATTAAGCATTAAGATTGCACTCAATGAGCTGTATATGGCCATAAGTAAACAGGAAAACGCTCATCCAGAGGCAGCGCTCCTAGTGGCCGGGGACTTTAATGCAGGGAAACAAATCCGTTCTACCTAATTTCTACCAGCATGTTAAATGTGCAACCAGAGGAAAAAAAACTCTAGACCACCTTTACTCCACACACAGAGACGCATACAAAGCTCTCCCTCGCCCTCCATTTGGCAAATCTGACCATAACTCTATCCTCCTGATTCCTGCTTATAAACAAAAACTAAAGCAGGAAGCACCAGTGACTCGGTTAATAAAAAAGTGGTCAGATGACACTTATGCTAAGCTACAGGACTGTTTTGCTAGCACAGACTGGAACATGTTCCGGGATTCTTCAGATAGCATTGAGGAGTACACCACATCAGTCACTGGCTTCATCAATAAGTGCATCGCTGACGTCGTCCCCACAGTGACCGTACGTACATACCCCAACCTATATACCCCAACCAGAAGCCAGGCAACATCCGCACTGAGCTAAAGGGTAGAGCTGCCGCTTTCAAGGTGCGGGACTCTAACCCGGCAAAGAGTCAATACAGGACTAAGATTGAATCGTACTACACCGGCTCTGACGCTCGTCAGATGTGGCAGGGCTTGAAAACTATTACAGACTACAAAGGGAAGCACAGCCGCGAGCTGCCCAGTGACACAAGCCTACCAGACGAGCTAAACCACTTCTATGCTCGCTTCGAGGCAAGCAACACTGAAGCATGCATGAGAGCACCAGCTGTTCCGGATGACTATGTGATCACGCTCTCCGTAGCCGATGTGAGTAAGACTTTTAAGCAGGTCAACATTCACAAGGCCGCAGGGCCAGACGGATTACCAGGACGTGTACTCCGAGCATGTGCTGACCAACTGGCAAGTGTCTTCACTGACATTTTCAACATGTCCCTGACTGAGTCTGTAATACCAACATGTTTCAAGCAGACCACCATAGTCCCCGTGCCCAAGGACACTAAGATAACCTGCCTAAATGACTACCGACCCATAGCACTGACGTCTGTAGCCATGAAGTGCCTTGAAAGGCTGGTCATGGCTCACATCAACACCATTATCCCAGAAACCCTAGACCCACTCCAATTTGCATACCGCCCCAACAGATCCACAGATGATGCAATCTCTATTGCACTCCACACTGCCCTTTCCCACCTGGACAAGAGGAACACCTACGTGAGAATGCTATTCATTGACTACAGCTCAGCGTTCAACACCATAGTGCCCTCAAAGCTCATCACTAAGCTAAGGATCCTGGGACTAAACACCACCCTCTGCAACTGGATCCTGGACTTCCTAACAGGCCGCCCCCAGGTGGTAAGGGTAGGTAGCAACACATCTGCCACGCTGATCCTCAACACGGGGGCCCCTCAGGGGTGCGTGCTCAGTCTCCTCCTGTACTCCCTGTTCACCCATGACTGCATGGCCAGGCACGACTCCAACACCATCATTAAGTTTGCCGACGACACAACAGTGGTAGGCCTGATCACCGACAACGATGAGACAGCCTATAGGGAGGAGGTCAGAGACCTGGCCGTGTGGTGCCAGGATAACAACCTCTCCCTCAATGTGACCAAGACAAAGGAGATGATTGTGGACTACAGGAAAAAAAAAGAGGACTGAGCACGCCCCCATTCTCATCGACGGGGCTGTAGTGGAACAGGTTGAGAGCTTCAAGTTCCTTGGTGTCCACATCACCAACGAACTATCATGGTCCAAACACACCAAGACAGTCGTGAAGAGGGCACGACAAAGCCTATTCCCCCTCAGGAGACTGAAAAGATTTGGCATGGGTCCTCAGATCCTCAAAGAGTTCTACAGCTGCACCATCGAGAGCATACTGACTGGTTGCATCACCGCCTGGTATGGCAATTGCTCGGCCTCCGACCGCAAGGCACTACAGAGGGTAGTGCGTACGGCCCAGTACATCACTGGGGCCAAGCTTCCTGCCATCCAGGACCTCTATACCAGGCGGTGTCAGAGGAAGGCCCTCAAAATTGTCAAAGACTCCAGCCATCCTAGTCATAGACTGTTCTCTCTGCTACCGCACGGCAAGCGGTACCGGAGCGCCAAGTCTAGGTCCAAAAGGCTTCTCAACAGCTTCTATCCCCAAGCCATAAGACTCCTGAACAGCTAATCATGGCTACCCGGACTATTTGCACTGCCCCCCCAAAACACCCCATCTTTTTACGCTGCTGCTACTCTGTTAATTATTTATGCATAGTCACTTTAACTCTACCCACATGTACATATTACCTCAACTACCTCAACTAGCCGGTGCCCCCGCACATTGACTCTGCACCAGTACCCCCCTGTATATAGCCTCCCTACTGTTATTTTATTTTACTTCTGCTCTTTTTTTCTCAACACTTTTTTGTTGTTGTTGTTTTATTTTACCTTTTTAGTAAAAAAAATAAATGCATTGTTGGTTAAGGGCTGTAAGTAAGCATTTAACGGTAATGTCTACACCTGTTGTATTCGGTGTATGTGGCAAATAAAATTTGAATTGATTTGATTAGCTAGATCACAGACTCTAAATATGATCTTGTTGATGGTTTAATGTCCTAAAAAAAAAACTCCCAGTGGCACCAAAAAAATCATGTGATTTTTACAGTGTTTATAAATACAGTGTAATTGTGTGAACTTTACAGTGAATATAGGCCTACCGTTTATGCATTCCAATGGCCGATGCGCTTCCCGCTGACTTTTTATAAATGGTCATGCCAGATACTAGGATTGTAAAACGCTGCCAATTGCGCAAAAAATTGGTGTTGACAAATAAATCATACAGCTGTAAAGCTGGGATCCTGCTCTTTTCAATAACTGTCGTCAAAACTGTTGTCTTTTCCCGAGATTGCATTTAGGAATGTTGCGGAGTGACTGGGCTTATTAAAACACGTTTCTTTCCACGCAGCAAAGCAACCAGCTGTGTGAGGAGTTGCGCGCGCTTACCACCCGACAGTTGATATTCAGCTAATTAATAAACGGCATAGCTCATTAACTGCTTCGGGAATTAATATGGTTTTTAAACAATTATATAGACTACAGAATAGCATTATTACAATATTCTGTATTTATTCCTGTATTTAACTTACCCAGCAAGTGATTTGTGTAAATAATATTCATGTCTTGACAAGCAAGCAGCTCCTTAGCGTAGGCCTAAGTAAATCTTTCTTTGCTAGTTATGTCATCGCTGTGTCTGATATGAAAAAAGACTGAAAAGCAGGTGGAGGTCCTTTTGAATGCACATGCCGATGTTCAACTCTGAACTGATGAGCTTCCCGCCTCCGCTGAGACGGGTCTGGCGCGAGTATCCAGGATGTAGCCTCGGAAACCGAATGCTGGTTGATAACAAGTGTGAAGCATCAGACGTCGGGAAGATTGTGAAGGATGAAATACAAATATATTTTTTTTTTCTGTTTTGGAGTTGTACTGGCCCAAGTGGGCCATATGAAAGTTTGTTTAACTGGCCCGGTGAGCTCGGCAGAAGTTGCCGGGCCAACGGGCAGCCCAGAATGACGAGCCCTGAATTTCACAAGGGGGAATATTTTTTTGTTCAGCTCGGGCAAAACGCAAAGAGGCAAGTAACCTTTTCATTGAGGCCTTGTTACTGGGGTGACATGCATCTCTCTGACCCCTGACCTTTAACTCTGTGACTTTTGACCCCTCTTTCCCTCCCCTGCGGGGGCAGACTGACTTACCTCAGCCTGTGGTGGCCCTTGTCTTTGTAAGGTGCGATGTCCAGGGACGTCTCTTCCCATGTCATGGAGATGCCCTCCAGCGACTGGAAGGAGAAGAGAAAAAAAGTCAACGTTTGAATGCTAATGTTAACAGACGGAACTGATCTCAAGTGCAAATTCTGAGAGGCGCTGGAGGGCGCGTGTGTGCGTGTGTGTATGCGACCGTGTGCGTGTGCGTGTGCTTGTGTGTTGCGGGTGATCTGATCTGCACCCCTTCTTTTATGATGATTTCTGAATCAGCAGCAGCTTGAAGCAGCTCTTAAGACAGGAAACCATTGATCTTGGCAGGTACCTACAGTGAGAGGCATTACATGGCCATGGTGTCTCTACCCATTTTATTTTCTCCCTCCCTCTCTCTCTCTCTCTTTTTTCTCTCCCTCTCCTCCTCCATGACTTCTCAATGAACCGCGTTGGGGTTTGAGGGGCTAGGAGGGCTTGGAGGGAGGGCAAGGGGGCTATTTCAAATGCCTCTGTTCCCTGGCGGCCGATGGTATTCACACACCATATCTGTGTTGATGTAACCTCTGTGAGAGGGGAGCGCTGTGTCTGGGAATTCATAGGGTTAAAGGCTGCTGGGGGGAGGGAAGGGAGGAATAGAGAGAGAAAGAAAGAGGGGGGAGAGGGAGAGACCGAGAGAGAGACCCTCAGAGATGCTTACACAGCACAAACAGATCTGGGACCAGGCTAACTTAACCCCTTATGGTTCTTAGTTAAGACTGTACTTGGGGGTTATAATCAGGTTTGGGGTCAATTCCAATTTAATTCAGTCACAAATTGACTTAATAGAAATGGAAGTGACCCCAACTACCCTGGTTATAAGAGCAGATGTACACTGCACCTGTGGGCCATTCATCATTCTAACACTATACTGACCTTACTGAATGCTTTGATATGCTGTGATCACAGATGAGGTGCCATTACACTCCCTGAAGACTTCCAAGATCAGGAGTGAGTAATTACATTTGGACCTTTGTCCCTTATAACCAAAGCAAAAGGCTCCGATGACTGAACCTTCAGACCCTAGAGGCTGAGAGATGCTGGGACTGGGAGTCCATGATTAACGTGCTATTGAAAAGACGACACTTTGCTGTTAATCCTGTACAGTAGGTACGAGAGAGAGGGAGAGAGAGAGGGAGGTAGAGAGAGGGAGAGAGAGGTAGGGAACGAGAGAGAGTGAGAGAAAGGGAGAGAGAGTGTAAAGGAGAAGGGTCTGACTCTGACCTGTTCTATGGAGAGCTCTTTGCTGGCGGCTCCGGATATCTCAGAGATCTTGTCAGCGTGCTGCTCCAAGCCCAGGGCCACGATCTTCTCCAGGGTGAACTCTGGACTGGTGTGGTCGAACGACCGCTGAACCTCGTGGCAGATCTGCTTCCAGTGCCTGGCAACAACAAGCACGAACAGTCACCAGCTCAACAGGACACACACTGTAGAGTATGAAGGTAGAGGAGTGGGGAGGAAAGAGCGTATTGAAGGGATGGATGTTTAAATGTATGTGTATTGGGTGTTTTTATTTTATTTTTTATTACTTTTGTATATTATTATTTATGTATTTTTATTTGCTGTTTAATATTCCAACCACTGATATATGGTTGAAAGGTGCTGTCCTGTTTGCTGTCTTGTTGGTTATGTTTTTGTTGTTATTAGTGTTATGTAATGGTGTAATGTCATATTGATAAAAAATGTATAAGAAACTTTATTGACAAAAATAAGAAATGACTGGTAGAGACCAGATTTACCAATGTTTGATGTTTGATGTCATTTTCTTGGATTACTTTTGGGATCATACCACAGGTCCAATGTTCCTATCAAGTTGGGTAGTTATATTATATTGTATTCAATCTTGTCTGTGTGAAGTGAGGCTTACAGTTATAAAAACATGGAGGGTGTGGTACCATCATGTAACTGGATATTATGGATGCAGTCCTATAACTTTAGTGGGTCAAAGCACTGACTGTCATGGTGATTGATAATATTGACACATTGAAGGAGGAGTATTAATGGAAGAGGAGGAGGGAGAAGGAGGAAGAGGATAGATAAGGAATATGTGCCAGAAGTCAGCCTCTGGCTATGTTCTGCCATTTAATCACAGCTTGGATTCCTCTCACTAGGAAACCCCTTAGAGACCCACAGCACCACGGTACCTTAGCACCACTTGACTTTAACCCCAAGACACCTGCCCTTCCTTAACTACAGACCAGACCAGACACACAACCCAACCCAACCCAACCCCACCATCTTGCTCTCTCTACCTCCCTCTCATCCCTCGCGCTCTCCTCCTCCCATCTCTCTCTCTCTCTCTCTCTCTCTCTCTCTCTCTCTCTCTCTCTCTCTCTCTCTTCTTCTCTCTCTCTCTCTCTCTCTCTCTCTCTCTCTCTCTCTCTCTCTCTCTCTCTCTCTCTCTCTCTCTCTCTCTCTCTCTCTCTCTCTCTCTCTCTCTCTCTCTCTCTCTCTCTCTCTCTCTCTCTACAATAGAAAATGTGTTTTCTCTTTCTGTCTTTTCTCGTTTTCAGCTTTTTTTCTCTCTCTCCGTCAGATGTAATCCTCTGTTTATTTTCTTCTATTCCCCAGAGCGCGGCCCAGTCAGGAAGGATCTTTCAGAAGGTTACATCAGTGCCGATAGGCCACAACGTTATCTCGGAAATCTCTCTCTCTCTACGTCCCTCTCTCTCTCTCCCTCTCCCTGTCTTTAGGTTCCCTGTCAAAACATTCCGGATCGAGCTGGATGGATGGGAAGTTGGGAACGTTGTTTTGGGAACGCCACAACCAATCAGAGGGGGGCTGATGGGAGGAAGTGAAGTCGTGACTAGGACCCCAAAACACCCGCCCTTCCTTAACTACAGACCAGACCAGACACACAACCCAACCCAACCCCACCATCTTGCACTCAGATCTCTTTCTCTCCTTTAGGAGGAACTGATGTCCTGTAGAACCTCCAGGAAAGTGAGTGAAAAAAAATTGGGGGAGCCCAGTGAGTGTTTACAATCCTCCAGGCAGGGACTGGCGCCAGCCCCCTTGGCTCAGTGTGAGGATAGGAACTGGGGAAGGGACGGAGAAAAAAGATTGAGGTGTCACGACTTCCTCCGAAGCTGCCTCCCCTCCTTGTTCAGGCAGGCTTCGGCGTTCGGCGTCACCGGCCTTCTAGCCACTGCCGCTCCATATCTCATCATTCCATTTGTCTTGTCTTGTCAATTACACACACCTGGTTCATATTCCCCTCATTAGTACGTGTATAAGTGTTCCTTCTGCCCCCCTTGTCCTTGTGGGTGATTGTTCATTGTGAGGATTAGTAGCTCGGTTGAGCTCAGTATTTTGTATTGCCAGGGTATTTTCCCCGTGTGCATGTTTGTTCCAGTGCGCCTGTTTTGCACACTGGACTGGTTTACGCTATCCTGCATAACAATGTATTACGGAATAAACTCTGTATACTGTGATTTACCCTCCTGCGCCTGACTCCTTCAAATCACGCATCACATGGGGAAGAACTGGGTAATTGGGGAAGAGCTGAAGGCTTAGAAATCCACAGGTAGGTATAGACATCTTGTAGAAAACCCTGCTGAGTTTTTGACATTATTGTACAGAGAAGCACAACCTTGGGGGGGAGAATACTGTACTGAACTGTATGAGGCGATGTGTTTACTTTACATTTACATTTGAGTTATTTAGCAGATGCTCTTCTCCTAACTGCTGTAGTGTATTTGAGGTTCAAAGTACAGTGAGGAGAATGAGTGCTATGGGAGGAGCAGACTGCACTGTCTGTGTATGAGAATGTAAGTGGACTTCTACACAGTATTTGAGGTGAGGACTGTCAGCAGGACATATTATTCTCTCCTGGCCTTACCTGTCCCTCATGGCTGGGTTCCTCAGGTCAGAGATGAGGGGGATGGTTCTCTTGAACTGGTCAATCCTGTTCTTAGAGAAGTCAACTATCTCCCACTGCTTATCCTGCAGGCACACAACAACAACAACACTGCAAAAGTTTACTACATAACAAAATACAAAGTCTACTTCATGACCAAAATTGCACAACAAATGCAAGGGACCTGTTTGGTGTCATTCTGAATCAACAAGCAGTTTTGGACTTTGATAGCGCATGAGGGAAAAGTACAGTACCATGCAGAGTACTTTGATAGAACCAATGATGTGTATAAACCCTGGATGACTAACAGGGGGCGCTGTATTGAAACCAGGAAGCTATAGAAATGAATTAATTCATGTCTACATTTGTTTTTGACACATTTATTCTATTACAGACACCTTAGTGCATACTTTTAAATTATATTATGTGAGTTCAACATAAAAAATATATATATATTTAAACATTTTCCTTAAAGTATATATCTTTTTTTTGTATTAATGTTACTGTCCCAACTACAACAAAAAAATATTTAAATACATATAATTTTGTCCTTGAAACATTTAATTGAAATACTGTAGAATTCCATTAATTCCAATATGGCCGACCGGTGGCTTCAAAGCCTCTCAACGGCCAATACATAGCATTACCAATCCAGAGTAGATCATTGGAAAGAACATAGAGTAGAATAATTGACATGTGTACTGTAGCTGTGGTAGACAGACACTGACCTTCAGTTCCCTGCTGAGTTTGTGTAGTTTCTTGAACATGGCCTGGGCGGTGTTCTCCATGCTCTCTGTCTGCAGGGTGACAAACTGACCCGCCTTCCACTCATCCCAGTGGGCATCCCACTGCTGGGTGATCTCCCACACCTGCTGCAGGTAGTCTAGGTCCTATAACACAACACAGCACATACGCACATCACCTTTACAGCGCAATGCACATCCTACCACGATCCTACCTTGTGACTTCAGAAGGTGGAGGGGCTTATCTATAAAACATCCGATTGTTTGGTCCTCCTTCCTCTCTACATGAATGGAAAAATAAATGGGGAAATCCCTTGTCACCTCATCTATGTAATGTGCGACCATGCACCCCTCTCATAGTGGGCCTTCTCTACAGTACCTTCTCCAGGGTCTGTACATCTTTAGAGGAGGGCTGTTCTATCTTGAAGATGCCCAGGCCGTGGCGGATGGATCCCTCCTCCCCCTTCAGCGTGTCCAGCTGGCCTCTCAGCGCTGCTACCTTCTCCAGGGCCAACTCACACGTCACCACACTACCAAACGGACCTGCAGTACAGTACACACAGTACATACATGAATACATGATCCCTTATAATGTGTATACTTTGCATACATACATACATATACAGCACAGTACACACACAACTGCACACACGTGAGAGATACTGATACATGCAAACTGTAAGCAGAGCTGTTAATTCAACTGCAGTAAACGTGACAATGTATAATACTGTCTGTAGTAACCTTGAGCAGATTTCACTGTAGAGAAACAGTGTGATTGTCTCAGCGATGGTAATCTGTGCTGTTTAACTCAACAGCGTGTGGTAAAGGGAAGTAGAGAAGAAGTGTTTCTCCCTCTGTGTCATTCATGTTGTTTCACAGCTTCAGCCCAGAGGTCAGTGTGTCACGACTTAACCCCCTGAGGAAGGGATGGATGAAGAAGGGGGAAGGTGAGAAGAGGAGAGAGAAAAGGAAAATAAAGAGCAGGAGGGAGGTTGAGAGAGAGGAGGAAGGAGGACAGAGATAAAATAAAGAGCAGGAGGGAGGTTGAGAGAGAGAAGGAAGGAGGGGAGAGATAAAATAAAGAGCAGGAGGGAGGTCGAGAGAGAGGAGGAGAAAAAGGGGAGTTGTGAACCCCTGTGAGAGGGTTGGTTGGGTTCCCAGGTCCCCCAGGCCCCCGAACTCCCATGACCCCACACACACTGCCCTCCAGTCCCAGCCCAACTCTCAGGCCCCATCCCCAGTCCCAGCCCAACTCTCAGGCCCCATCCCCAGTCCCAGCCCAACTCTCAGGCCCCATCCCCAGTCCCAGCCCAACTCTCAGACCCCATCCCCATCCCCATCCCCAGACCAACTCCCAGGCCCATCCCCAGCCCAGCCCAACTCAGGCCCAGCCCCATCCCCAGCTCAACTCAGCCCCATCCCCAGCCCAACTCAGGCCCCATCTACACCCCAACTCCCAGGCCCAGCCCCCACCCCAACTCCCAGGCTGTCAGAGGCAGACCCACCACCACCACCAGCACTGTACCACAGCCTCTTATCTGCATTCAATTAGGCCTTTCATTGGCCGACTGCCTGCTGCTATTGTTACAGCCATGATGGTACTAGTAGTGACTGGAGTTGTAATGAGGGAATAACTGATTCTATAATCCTCACTAGACTGGAGAGCTCTCTATACTATACGTGTTGCATTGGGCTGGTGCGGGTCCCAGATCTGTTTGTGCTGTCTTGTCGACTCAACAGGTCTGGGATCAGGCTAGTGTTGAGGTACGTACTAAGGCTATGGGAGAATTTGATGGACTTTATTCATTGACTATTCACAGACTGAGATTGTCTCTGTATAAAACCATCAGACCAGTTCATTCTCTTCTCTTTGACTGTGATGTGCCCTTCACACAGAGAATGAATATGATGTGGCTGACCCAATTGACTGGGATATTATCGTGTGTGTCGTGTGTGTGTGTGTGTGTACTGTGCTATTATTGTAGAATGTGGTGTGTGTGTGTATGTGTGCTCGCGTCTGTGTACTGTGCTATTATTGTAGAGTGAATGTGTGTGTGTGTGTGTGCGTGTGTGTGGAGGTGGTCTGGACCTGAATACTAATGTCCCAGAGAACAAAGGCTGCCTGCTGGCCTCATTAACCTTCCCAGTGCCACAGTCACAGCCATTGTTTTCACCTTCCAAACATTCCCACCATTCTCTTCTCAACAGGTTCTGAGCTGACGGGAAGGCTGGGGTGAGAGAAGTAACCTTCAACAAGTTCTGGAATAGAACAGTGGAATAGAATTGTGATTACACACAAAGTGAGGTGACTTTGTGGAACTTGATATGATGAATTTGACTGTTCTAACGTGCACACCGTAACGTGCACAACTTTCCCACAGTGAGGACAAGGGGAATGGTTCACATTCCGAGATGTGTTGAAAGTCTAAAACTTTTCGATTCAGATGTGGTGAGTTCTCTGTGTTCACATGAGAGAGAGAGAGAGAGAGAGAGAGAGAGAGAGAGAGAGAGAGAGAGAGAGAGAGAGAGAGAGAGAGAGAGAGGGAGAGAGAGAGAGAGAGAGAGAGAGAGAGAGAGAGAGAGAGAGAGAGGGGAGGAGGAGAGAGAGAGAGAGAGAGAGAGAGAGAGAGAGGAGGGAGAGAGAGAGAGAGGGGGGGGGAGGGGAGGAGGAGAGAGAGAGAGAGAGAGAGAGAGAGAGAGAGAGAGAGAGAGAGAGAGGGAGAGGGGAGGAGGAGAGAGAGAGGGAGAGAGAGAGAGAGGAGGAGAGAGAGAGAGAGAGAGAGCGAGAGCGAGAGAGAGAGAGAGAGAGAGAGAGAGAGGGAGAGAGGGATGAGAGAGAGAGAGAGAGGGATGAGAGAGAGGTAAAAGAAAAGTAGGACAGGAGGTTTGTCCTCTTTGATACGGTTTGGCACGGCGTCTTGTTTTGAGTCGTAGAAGTGTGTGTGTGTGCGTGCGTGCGTGTGTGTTTGCCTGTGGAGGAGGAGCAGCGAGTTCAATCAGATTTTTAATGGAAACAGAAAATAACAGAATAAACAAAAGGAAGGGAATAAACCTCCCTACAATGATGGATGGCACAGACAGAATGTCAGACATGGAGAGAGACAGAGAACATGCCATCCAGCCCTCTGGGGGGGGGGGGTGATGTTATAAACCAGCTGGGAAGATCATTGTCAACCAAGACAAGAGACAACCTCCCCACAAACCAAAACACACACGCGCGCGCACATGCAGGCACGCACACACACACTACCCCTATGGTGCTACTGACATGTCCTTATACAGTGTGTATCCCTCTGTACTGTATGTAGCCATTGTCTTACATCAGACAGCGCGTCAATTTCGCCTGCACTCATCTATCTCATATCTCACAAAGGGTAATGGAATATATCAAGAGTAGTTTGGCTACAGTGGGCTGTCTAACATTAGAAAACATTACACTCTTAAAGGGAGTGCTCCTAATCTCAGCTTGTTACCTGTATAAAAGACACCTGTCCACAGAAGCAATCAATCTATCAGATTCCAAACTCTCCACCATGGCCAAGACCAAAGAGCTCTCCAAGGATGACAGGGACAAGATTGTAGACCTACACAAGGCTGGAATGGGCTACAAGACCATCGCCAAGCAACTTGGTGAGAAGGTGACAACAGTTGGTGCGATTATTCGCAAATGGAAGAAACACAAATGCACTGTCAATCTCCCTCGACCTGGGACTCCATGCAAGATCTCACCTCGTGGAGTTGCAATGATCATGAGAACGGTGAGGAATCAGCCCAGAACTACACGAGAGGATCTTGTCAATGATCTCAAAACAGCTGGGACCATAGTCACCAAAATGGAGCTCTTTGGCATCAACTCAACTCGCCATGTTTGGAGGAGGAGGAATGTTGCCTATGACCCCAAGAACACCATCCCCACCGTCAAACATGGAGATGGAAACATTATGCTTTGGGGGTGTTTTTCTGCTAAGGGGACAGGACAACTTCACCGCATCAAAGGGACGATAGACGGCGCCATGTACCGTCACATCTTGGGTGAGAACCTCCTTCCCTCAGTCAGGGCATTGAAAATGGGTAGTGGATGGGTATTCCAGCATGACAATGACCCAAAACACACGGCCAAGGCAACAAAGGAGTGGCTCAAGAAGAAGCACATTAAGGTCCTGGAGTGGCCTAGCCAGTCTCCAGACCTTAATCCCATAGAAATTCTGTGGAGGGAGCTGAAGGTTTGAGTTGCCAAACGTCAGCCTCGAAACCTTGACTTGGAGAAGATCTGCAAAGAGGAGTGGGACAAAATCCCTCCTGAGATGTGTGCAAACCTGGTGGCCAACTACAATTAACGTCTGACCTCTGTGATTGCCAACAAGGGTTTTGCCACCAAGTACTAAGTCATGTTTTGCAGAGGGGTCAAATACTTATTTCCCTCATTAAAATGCAAATCAATTTATAACATTTTTGACATGCGTTTTTCTGGATTTTTTTGTTGTTATTCTGTCTCTCACTGTTAAAATAAACCTATCATTAAAATTATAGACTGATCATGTCTTTGTCAGTGGGCAAACGTACAAAATCAGCAGGGGATCAAATACTTTTTTCCCTCACTGTATATTCCTTAACAGGAATTAAACAGAAAATGTATCCCCTGAATTGAAATGGAATTGACTCCAACCCTGGCGTGCAGAAATACTGTAAGATAATCTGCCTAGTGTATGTATGGCTGTGTGTGAGATATCTACTCTATGTATGGCTGTTTGTGAGATAACTGTGTATGGCTGTGTGTGAGATATGTGTGTATGGCTATTTGTGCTAGCAGATGACCTGAGCTGCTGAAGTCCTGGACGGTAGTCTGCATTTTCTTCTTAAACTCCTCTGCTGAGAAGATTAGGCTGCTCTTGAACTTGTCCTTCTGTTTCTTCAGCATGATGTCACTGTCTATCACCACCTGTTGGAACCACACCCACTCCCCGTTCAGAGCCTCCAACATCTCATGGACCTGGGGAGAGAGAGAGGGGGGGTTAAAACGGGTGGGGTGGGGTGGGGTGGGGGGGTTGGGTGTCCGTCCATCTGCTACTCACAGCATGGTCCACGGTGACCTCGTACTTCTCTAGGATAGCAAACTGTTCATGGATGGGAGGTATCTGGCTCTCCATCTTCTGAAAGTCTCCCTGTAGAGTCTCCAGTAGCTTGAGACTCTCACCCAGCTCCACCAGGGACTGAGGGGGCTTGCTCAGCCTGGACACACACATAATAGTTTATTGACCCTTTTCAATCATTAACAGCACATACAGTACACATTTATGGACTCTGAAGATGTCTGCAAATAAAACGTTTATGACACGTCACAAATCAAAAGGCCTATAATCTAGCTATATACCACATATATGCCTTTACACCACACACACTTGTCCCACTTTAAACAAACTACAACTTTAAGGCCCATAAACTCTTCATAAACCTTTTATAAAGTGGAATCCACACACTCCCAGCCCCACCCTCCACAACCCACCTTCCCCACCCACCTGAGAGCGTTCTCCTGCAGAAAGATGTGCAGCTCTTTGAGCCTGGTGCTGGCCATGAGGCTGAGCAGCTGGGTGAACTTGCCTTGCCACTCGTTACAGTGCTGCACCAGGCTGAACTTCAGGGGAGCACAGTCCAGCAGCACAAACTGAACACTCAACACCGTCTCCTCCTTCTGAACGTTGTTGGCCACCTCCGTGTACCTGGGGGAGGAGAGGGGGGAGGGGAGGGGGGAGAGGGAGAGAGAGAAAGAGAGAGAAAGAGAGAGAAAAAGAGAGAGTGAAGATGTGTACATTTTTAAGTATATGTACAAGATAAAGACCGTACTTTGACTTCAATAGGAACCAATACACTGTTCCTCTGTAGCCTAAAGATTATACTTTGTTTACTAACATAATTATCTATGTCCAATACTGTACTGTATAATACAGTAAAGTACACTAAAATACAACGCTAAATGAATTACCATCAAACAAAAGACCACAAAGGATCAAAGCAACATGGTCTGATTGTTCTATTGACACGAGTCAATAGGAAACTGCTGAGCCAGACCGGCGTGTGATGTACACACATGGAGTGTTGACTCTCCAACCATTTACAGTATCTCAGACATATTGCACACTCTCACTGACTGTCTCATCGTCTCATCTGCTGCTAGTCTCCAACATGTTTACCATGCACATCCATATGACATGATCTATATGTTTAACGGACAGGACACAGGGACAGTTGGGTCTGGTTTGGACCCTCTCTCTTCTCTATCCATTCCCGTGGGAGTAGGATGAACCTGCTCCTAGATGCTCATCTAAGCACAGCCGCGGGAAGTAGGGGTGCAGCACCCCCTGGTGGTAAGGGAAAACGGCAGGAATTTGGGCTGCATTTGTATTGTTGCAATTAAAAATGATCCGTGCGCTCATGATATGCTCTGATCTATTCAGTTGTGGGGGTTTGGAGTCAGACACGCGCTCTGTTGTACGATAGACAGTTTAGTTAGTCTCTCTCCCTCTCTGTTCCTCTCCCCTCTTCTCTCCCCCTTGTGGTGGATATCAAGTGATCTGGAGCAGTGCTCGCAATAGTTTTCCACTTCTATTTTCTATTAGTTTACAATTCTAGGCGAAAAGGGAAAGGGAATGGGAATAATATAAAACTAGGAACATGGCATTCTCTCGCCCTCGGCTCACAGGCCTGCTCCTGCCCATGTCAAACACGTAGGTGTACTAACCCACTAGTCTAGCAAGCAACACATGCTCTCTCTCTCTCTCTCTCACTCTCTCACACACACCCGTTGTAATTATGCAGTACAAAGAAATGTGTGCTCTGTTCACAACGCTCTATTCCTAGGTGGCGCGTGAGTTCCAAGTTTAGGGAAGCTTACAATTTATCCTACCATTTCTACTGATCTGCGTGCCAGTTTCGTGGAACAGTTTCATTTAAATAATGACGTTTTTGTTTCTCAAAATTATTGTCACATGGTTAATAATACAAATCGGATTTAAAATGATAGAAATCTAAAAGTACAAATTAAATCAATCAATTTCTTCGGATGGGGCCACAGTGTCTCCGGACCGCTCCTGTCTCAGCCTCCAGTATTTATGCTGCAGTAGTTTATGTGTCGGGGGGCTGGGGTTAGTTGGTTATACCTGGAGTACTTCTCCTGTCTTATCCAGTGTCCTGTGTGAATTTAAGTATGCTCTCTCTAATTCTCTCGTTCTCTCTTTCTCTCTGAGAACCTGAGCCCCTAGGACCATACGTCAGGACTACCGGGCATGCTGACACCTTGCTGTCCCCAGTCCGCCTGGCCTTGCTGCTATTCCAGTTTCAACTGTTCTGCCTGCGGTTACGAAACCCCTACCTGTCCCAGACCTGCTGTTTTCAACTCTTAATGATCGGCTATGAAAAGCCAACTGAGAGACCTGAGCCCTAGGACCATACGTCGGGACTACCGGCCGTGGTGACTCCTTGCTGTCCCCAGTCCGCCTGGCCTTGCTGCTATTCCAGTTTCAACTGTTCTGCCTGCGGTTATGGAACCCCTACCTGTCCCAGACCTGCTGTTTTCAACTCTTAATGATCGGCTATGAAAAGCCAACTGAGATTTATTCCTGATTATTATTTGACCATGCTTGTCACTTATGAACATTTTTGAACATCTTGGCATGGTTCTGTTATAATCTCCACCCGGCACAGCCAGAAGAGGACTGGCCACCCCTCATAGCCTGGTTCCTCTCTAGGTTTCTTCCTAGGTTTTGGCCTTTCTAGGGAGTTTTTCCTAGCCACCGTGCTTCTACACCTGCATTACTAGCTGTTTGGGGTTTTAGGCTGGGTTTCTGTACAGCACTTCGAGATATTAGCTGATGTAAGAAGGGCTATATAAAATAAAATTGATTGATTGATTGATTGACATCCAACTTGGATCTATATTTGTTTTTAATGCAGACGAGAGCACTGAATCTGCATACCATGAGTTTAATGCACAGAGGGAGACGCCACAGTATTCCCTTTGAGTCAGGAAACAAAACGCCTCCATAATGACCCGTGAATGTGTTGTCTGCAGCATTCGGTCACATGACAGCTCCATCAGCTGTTCGGTTTCACTTACCGGCATGTCAACTGAGCCAGGATCACAGTCAAACGGATTTCGCTGATTCGGTCACTCATCTTTATAATTTTTTTGTATTTCCCCTGCATGCTTGCGTTCAGTTCGTTCAGTTTCCCAAATATGTCTGTTACATAGGCAAGGACACACATTTTCTTTTCATTACACAGAAAGTCAACAAAATCCGTTTTTGACATCCATTGCGAATCACAACAGTTATTCTCTCAAGTAAACAAATCTTTCCGACATTCCCCCTCGATAACCACTAAGCCTCAGTGTGAAATAGAACATTGTCATGCTCTGATCCCATTTCTCCACATAGTTTTGCGAACAGGCGCGCGCGATGTAGTTTACAATCGAAGTTACCTGCTGCGCATCTCCGAGTTCTGTGCTCAGCTCTTTTGCCGCCAGTTGCTCTCGGTGTATCCATTATAGCTCAGTGGGTGTATCATACAATGCGTCCATATGGCAGAGGGAGACAAATTCAGAACTAGAATGCAGAGGCCTGCCCGCCGTCCCGTGATAGATGTAGCCCCATCTGTGCAAAAGTCCACCATTCGATCCCATGGAATCTGTTTTTCGCCAATATAGCCACTCAGCAAACTGAACATCCTCTGTGCCATTTCATGCTCGGGAAACATCGACAGAACAATCTGTTCTTGTGAATAGAATCCCCCGACATGAAGCGAACAAAAGTCAATGAATGGGCATCTCGGCCCTCACAGCTAACGTCCATTTAGAGAGCATAAGGTGGGGAATTTGAGTCATTCAGTCAGAGTTTCCTCTAGCTATAGTATCAATTCTTAGTTTCACAGTGTTATCTGACAAAGGTATTGATGTGAGTTTCTGTGCCTCTGCCTCCCCACACATTGCTTTCACCATATCAATTGTGACCGGTAATATCAAAGTCACTGCAATAGTGTGTGGTTTCATAGCGTAGCAGGCTTAGCCGTTCACCGTGGGAATGATTCAAGTGCAACAGTCAAGTGCAGCCTGGGTCAAGGCGCGACCTCTAGTTTGGGAACCGCTGATCTACACTGATTGAAGTGGATTTAACAAGTGACATCAATAAGGGATCATAGCTTTCACCTGGATTCACCTGGTCAGTCCATGTCAAGGTATTCATAATGTTTTGTACACTCAGTGTGTGTAATGGGGAATTTATCAAATAAACTATCAAAGGGCAAACAATTAACACAATAAAAAACAATAAATGCGCAAGAATTGGCGGGAGAAAGCTGAGCGCATTCTGGAGAGAGAAGATCCAATATCTACGCCACCCACCCCTCCCCTTCTTCTTGTCTCAACATTTCCAATTATACTCGAGACACATTATCTTCACACATATTTTAGATGCATTGCTTTTCACTGACAGCCTCATCTCACTTCAGCTAGGTCTGTTGCCAAGCGCGCAGCCCAAATAACGGGCTTCCCAACTAGGCATCTAGACCTACACGCTTGTGATTTGAAACAATCCACAGCTTAAAAGAAGCTAATGATCCTCTGTATTTTGAATGATTTTATTTATTTATGTATAGACAGGAGTAATTATATCATTTTGGCAAATGTATTTTAATTTACTTTAGGCTGCAGTAACTACTGTTACCAAATGTTGTCCTATGCTTAGGCTACTTATCACATTAGGTATTGTATTTTATTGTTAGCCTGCAAATATGTATTTTTTTAAAACTCAAAACATCTTCCCGTGGCTATGTAGCTAAGGTCAGTTTTGTAGTGTAAGCTGATCCTAGATCTGTGACTGGCTAAGGACAACTTCTACTCTTCCAACCCTGTTGAGGTAGATTACCTGGTTGCCAGATTGTCACGCCCTGGCCTATAGTATTCTAGCTAGTTTGGTCAGGGTGTGAATTTCTAGGTTTCGTATTTCTATGTTTGGCCGGGTGTGGTTCCCAATCAGAGGCAGCGGTCGCTCGTTGTCTCTGATTGGGGATCATACTTAGGCAGCCAGTTTTCCTGCCTGTGTTGTGGGTTTTTGTTGTGTTCCTGTTGTAGGCGTGTGTGTTAGCCTTTGGACCGTCACGGTTAAGTTTTGTTATTTTGGTTACTGTGTCGTGTGTTTATTCTTTAATAAACATGTACGCCTTTCACGCTGCACCTTGGTCCGTCCCGTTCCTTAACGTACGTGACACACATCTGTTCTTATTTTAGCCAACACAACTGTAATTCATTACAATGAACAACAGAGTTTGCTAAAGCTAAAGCAAACACTGATCTGGCAACACACCCTTCCCCTCCCTAGCTGTTAGAGGGTCAAACCTGGCGATGTCGGCGTCGAAGGAGGACACGGGGGGGTTGAGGCGCTGGTATCTCCTGATGAAGGGGTCCTTGTTGATCTCCCAGATCTCTCTGTGTTTGTCCCAGGTCTTCAGGTAAGCCTGCAGGTGGCCTGCGTTGGCCGTCATTCCTGCTGCTACCGCTGCCTGAATCTTACCGATCTCCTCATCTTGTTCTGGGGTTAGAGAAGGAGAAAAAGAGGAATCATCATGTAAAACAGGCCAAAGCACATTATATTTATAGAGGAGCATATTGAAATGTCCTTATCCTGCTCTGGGGGGAGGGAGAGAGAGAGAGAGGGGATTCCAAAGATATTACTATATGGAGTAAGTAGAAGCCCCTAACTGATACAGATATTTATTTTTTATTCTTTAAATTCAGTCCATCCTCTCTCTTGCCAAATATATGTTTATCTCAATGAGACAAGCCTGGATAAATCAATTAAGATGGTTATGGTTACAACTTGGAGTATGTCAACCTGATCTGAGATCTGTGGATAAAGGCACCTTCTACCACAAGCTCACCATATGGTAGATACATACAGTAACTGTACACTCGACTACATAGTGCATGCTTCCACACATTCGTTGTTAAATACAGTGAGTTGACGCACCTTTGACACATTGTAACAGGCACTTACACTTGTTAAAAAAGGCTTTTCATGAGTGAACATGTTTTACAGCCTGCCGCGTGTCACTAGGGATCAACTAGACTATGTTGATTGGGGTTCAGCAGCTAACAGCAGTAGCTGTACGAGCATTCCCCCTCGATGGGATATGGCTGGACACACACACACACTCAGAGCTATGGAGAGGGGCTACCTCTGGCCTGCTCCAGTCCACCATCTCCTGACTGTTTGATTAAAGCCAAAGCCTAGATACTCCATGTGGACGACCTGCTGTCAATCAAACCAGGAGACAGCTGACGGGAGAGCTGCTTAAAATGGATAGATGAGGAGAGAGGATGAAGAAAACGGTGAGAGAATGAGAGAATAAGGTCAGGGTGAAGAAGCAGAGGATGAAGAGGAGGAGGAGGTATGGTAACAAGGGCGTGGGGTGAAGAGGTGGTGAGGATGCATGGACAGGGGGATGGAGTGAGGTGGTGAGGATGAATGGACAGGGGGATGGAGTGAGGGGTGAGGATGAATGGACGGGGGATGGAGTGAGGGGTGAGGATGGATGGACAGGGGGATGGAGTGAGGGGTGAGGATGAATGGACGGGGGATGGAGTGAGGTGGTGAGGATGAATGGACGGGGGATGGAGTGAGGGGTGAGGATGAATGGACAGGGGGATGGAGTGAGGGGTGAGGATGAATGGACAGGGGGATGGAGTGAGGGGTGAGGATGTATGGACAGGGGGATGGAGTGAGGGGTGAGGATGAATGGACGGGGGATGGAGTGAGGATTGAGGATGAATGGACGGGGATGGAGTGAGGATTGAGGATGAATAGACAGGAGGATGGCGTGAGGGGTGAGGATGAATGGACGGGGGATGGAGTGAGGGGTGAGGATGAATGGACAGGGGGATGTAGTGAGGGGTGAGGATGAATGGACAGGGGATGGAGTGAGGGGTGAGGATGAATGGACGGGGGGATGGAGTGAGGGGTGAGGATGAATGGACGGGGGATGGAGTGAGGGGTGAGGATGAATGGACGGGGGGATGGAGTGAGGGGTGAGGATGAATGGACGGGGATGGAGTGAGGGGTGAGGATGAATGGACAGGGGGATGGAGTGAGGGGTGAGGATGAATGGACGGGGGGATGGAGTGAGGGGTGAGGATGAATGGACGGGGGGATGGAGTGAGGGTTGAGGATGAATGGACAGGGGGATGGAGTGAGGGGTGAGGATGAATGGACAGGGGGATGGAGTGAGGGGTGAGGATGGAGTGAGGGGGATGGAGTGAGGGGTGAGGATGAATGGACGGGGGATGGAGTGAGGGGTGAGGATGGATGGACGGGGGATGGAGTGAGGGGGTGAGGATGAATGGACGGGGGGATGGAGTGAGGGGTGAGGATGAATGGACGGGGGGATGGAGTGAGGGGTGAGGATGAATGGACAGGGGATGGAGTGAGGGGTGAGGATGAATGGACGGGGGATGGAGTGAGGGGGTGAGGATGAATGGACAGGGGGATTTAGTGAGGGGGTGAGGATGAATAGACAGGGGGATGGAGTGAGGGGTGAGGATGAATGGACAGGGGGATTTAGTGAGGGGTGAGGATGAATAGACAGGGGGATGGAGTGAGGGGTGAGGATGAATGGACAGGGGGATGGAGTGAGGGGTGAGGATGAATGGACGGGGGATGGAGTGAGGGGTGAGGATGAATGGACAGGGGGATTTAGTGAGGGGTGAGGATGAATAGACAGGGGGATGGAGTGAGGGGTGAGGATGAATGGACAGGGGGATGGAGTGAGGGGTGAGGATGAATGGACAGGGGGATTTAGTGAGGGGTGAGGATGAATAGACAGGGGGATGGAGTGAGGGGTGAGGATGAATAGACAGGGGGATGGAGTGAGGGGTGAGGATGAATAGACAGGGGGATGGAGTGAGGGGTGAGGATGAATGGACGGGGGGATGAAGTGAGGGGTGAGGATGAATGGACGGGGGGATGGAGTGAGGGGTGAGGATGAATGGACGGGGGGATGGAGTGAGGGGTGAGGATGAATGGACAGGGGGATGGAGTGAGGGGTGAGGATGGAGTGAGGGGGATGGAGTGAGGGGTGAGGATGGAGTGAGGGGGATGGAATGAGAGGTAAGGAGTAAAAGGGGGATGGAGTGAGGATGAAGAGATTAAATGATCTGGATAAAGAGAAGGAGTGAAAAATGAAAGATGGATGGGGTGAGGTGAGGAAGGGTGAGGGGTCAGAAGCGACAATAAAGAGAACTGAACATAAGGATGGGTCGAGGAGGAGGTCGCGTGAGACGTGGAACAGTGAGGTGAGAGGGGTCTCTAACCTATGTCTGTGTGTGTGTGTGTGTGTGTGTGTGTGTGTGTGTGTGTGTGTGTGTGTGTGTGTGTTACCTATGATGCAGGGTACAGGTTTCCTCTGTGAGCGTCTGCGTGTGAGGAGGTCCGGGAGGCGTTTGAACACAGAGATGGTGCTGATCAGCTGAGAACTGATGTTGTTCACAATCTGAGCCAGTTTCTGTAGAGTGGGGGAGAACTCCACCTGTTGGACACACACACACACAAAAAAACACACACACACACACAAACCATTACTACTTACACCATTGCAGCAATCAATACTTTTTGCCTCTAGGCTTAAAGACCTAACGAGCTCTCCTGCTATAATTTCATTTCTAATAAGTTTAATTTGTAATAACATAAATTAATCCTCCTGTATAAAGAATCCTAGCCTATCAATGATGCAGATATTTTACATACATAAAGCATAAATCATATGGCACGGCTGATTTATAAAGAGTGAGAGAGAGGGAGAGGGAGAGTCTTGGTGTCCTGTTTTGATTTATAATGCTATCTTCATATGTAAAACAACCTGCACTGCGTAGAGCTCTGCGTTTGCTAGACAAGGACAAAATATGTTCTCTTCCATTGTATTCTAAATAGTGCCGACTATTTAGTGCGACTCAAACCTTGGAAATGCTACAAAATCATATGACATCTTACACTGAGAATGGATGACGTTGTTCTGCTTTAAAATATAAGACTCTTGTCTGGGGGGGGGGATCTCTGTTAAGAGTGTAAACAAAATATATGTGTTGAGAATTGCCTTGAAGTCTATTACAATCTGCAATGCTTATGCATGAGTGTAAAAACTGTGTGTGTGTGTGTGTGATTGAGTGATTGTGTGTGTTTCTCTGTTTGTGTATTTTCATGAATCGTGTGTGTGTGTGAATTTGTGTGTCCCTCTACCTGTGAGGTGGCCCCAGGGGGTTCCTGGCGTAGCACCACCTGCACCCTGAAGAGGGGGTTGGGGGAGGTCTTGCTGTCTCCGTTGATGGCCTTGGACAGCTCCTGTAGGGACCACTTGATGTTGAGACGGAGAGCCTCCTCCACCATGCTGTCCATCTTCTCTGTGTACACAACCCAGTGCTGCTGGACCTGAGACACACACACAAGCACCACACACACACACACACACGCGCAAGCACACAAATCCCCACATACACACACCTACTATTATCTGTCCATCATGAATTCACTCAACCACTTAATGTCATCTATTGGTAATTTGTTCCACAGGTGAAGTTCTAAATGAAGTGATTTTCTAGATGGACAGTTTTCATTTTCAAAAATGAAATTACCCCATAATATTATCTTGCTAGCCACTTTGTGAGTACAAATCAAATCACAGAAGGTTACCATATACACTGCTCAAAAAAATAAAGGGAACACTTAAACAACACAATGTAACTCCAAGTCAATCACACTTCTGTGAAATCAAACTGTCCACTTAGGAAGCAACACTGATTGACAATACATTTCACATGCTGTTGTGCAAATGGAATAGACAACAGGTGGAAATTATAGGCAATTAGCAAGACACCCCCAATAAAGGAGTGGTTCTGCAGGTGGTGACCACAGACCACTTCTCAGTTCCTATGCTTGCTGGCTGATGTTTTGGTCACTTTTGAATGCTGGCGGTGCTTTCACTCTAGTGGTAGCATGAGACGGAGTCTACAACCCACACAAGTGGCTCAGGTAGTGCAGCTCATCCAGGATGGCACATCAATGCGAGCTGTGGCAAGAAGGTTTGCTGTGTCTGTCAGCGTAGTGTCCAGAGCATGGAGGCGCTACCAGGAGACAGGCCAGTACATCAGGAGACGTGGAGGAGGCCGAGGAGGGCAACAACCCAGCAGCAGGACCGCTACCTCCGCCTTTGTGCAAGGAGGAGCAGGAGGAGCACTGCCAGAGCCCTGCAAAATGACCTCCAGCAGGCCACAAATGTGCATGTGTCTGCTCAAACGGTCAGAAACAGACTCCATGAGGGTGGTATGAGGGCCCGACGTCCACAGGTGGGGGTTGGGCTTACAGCCCAACACCGTGCAGGACGTTTGGCATTTGCCAGAGAACACCAAGATTGGCAAATTTGCCACTGGCGCCCTGTGCTCTTCACAGATGAAAGCAGGTTCACACTGAGCACATGTGACAGACGTGACAGAGTCTGGGCGGCAGGTAGCTTAGTGGTTAAGAGCGTAGTGCCAGTAACCGAAAGGTCGCTGGTTCTAATCCCTGAGCCGACTAGATGAAAAATCTGTCGATGTGCCCTTGAGCAAGGCACTTAACCCTAATTGCTCCTGTAAGTCGCTCTGGATAGGAGCGTCTGCTAAATGACTAAAAATGTAAATGTAAAATGTCTGGAGACGCCGTGGAGAACGTTCTGCTGCGTGCAACATCCTCTAGCATGACCGGTTTGGCGGTGGGTCAGTCATGGTGTGTGGTGGCATTTCTTTGGGGGGCCGCACAGCCCTCCATGTGCTCGCCAGAGGTAGCCTGACTGCCATTAGGTACCTCAGACCCCTTGTGAGACCATATGCTGGTGCGGTTGGCCCTGGGTTCCTCCTAATGCAAGACAATGCTAGACCTCATGTGGCTGGAGTGTGTCAGCAGTTCCTGCAAGAGGAAGGCATTGATGCTATGGACTGGCCCGCCCATTCCCCAGACCTGAATCCAATTGAGCACATCTGGGACATCATGTCTCGCTCCATCCACCAACGCCACGTTGCACCACAGACTGTCCAGGAGTTGGCGGATGCTTTAGTCCAGGTCTGGGAGGAGATCCCTCAGGAGACCATCCGCCACCTCATCAGGAGCATGCCCAGGCGTTGTAGGGAGGTCATACAGGCACGTGGAGGCCACACACACTACTGAGCCTCATTTTGACTTGTTTTAAGGACATTACATCAAAGTTGGATCAGCCTGTAGTGTGGTCTTCCACTTTAATTTTGAGGGTGACTCCAAATCCAGACCTCCATGGGTTGATACATTTGATTTCCATTGATAATTTTTGTGTGATTTTGTTGTCAGCACATTCAACTATGTAAAGAAAAAAGTATTTAATAAGATTATTTCATTCATTCAGATCTAGGATGTGTTATTTTAGTGTTCCCTTTATTTTTTTGAGCAGTGTATTTTTTGACAGGGGGTGCAGGCTTTTTTTTGCCTGATTGAGATGTTTCTGCTTATAATTTCAGTAGGCTATCTGTTAGTCAACTTGTCTATAATTAGATACATGCAGCTTCTCTTCTGTCATTATATGTTGCCCCAGAAGACTAAACAAACCCTTGTTCACCAGAATGATGTCATAAATCGATCGAATGCATCAGTTGACATCGGTCATCTTTTCTTTGTCATCTCTGCTTCATTCGCGGATAAAATACGTTTAGGGACCAGGGAGAAAATTAAATAACTCCAACCAAAAAAAAACTGGAAAGATTTTCTGACTGGTATTAGGGAAATAGAAAGCTGTGAAAACAACCCAACATGTTTCTGATAAGATTTCAGTTCTGCTTGGATGCATATTTTATGTGGTTGAAATACAATCAGCTTTTATGACGCTGATAGCACCTCTACAGACAGTATCTAACTGTGCATTCGAATTCTCTCTAGATGCTGAAAGAATTCAATCATACTTCTCCACTCCTGTTCCCGAGTCAAAATGTGCTCTATATTTGGTGTATAATTTTACTGCAAGAAATGCTTAATTCTGCAGGAGTTAATATTAAGGCTATGTGAGAGGTTATAGACCTACAGTCAGTGTCCAAATTGCAGTTTCCATTTAACCCATCTGAACAGTAGACTACAGTTCCCTTGACGTGCCATAGGCCTATTTGAAGACCCTGTCTTGCGACTGTCGAATTTGTATAGCGCCTCACAATCATCACACATAACATAGCCGGCACTGCTATCATCCTCTTTTACCACTTCACCAAATCTTTCCCAAACATCTTTATTTTGAACTCTTCATTTCACAGCTTTTCTCTTATTGAATTAAACTCTGACATTGTCCTTTTTGCCTCCGTGGATCGATGTTAACTTTTTCTGCCCGTTCCCAAAAGCATTTGGCGATTGGCTGTAGGCTATTTAGAGTGCGTACAGTTACGCCCTAAACCTTAAGCTTACGCACTAATGCCAGATAGCCTAAAATAATGAAAGAAAAACCTCAATGTAGCCTATAGATATAAACTGCACATGAATGATACATTTATTTTAAAAAATAAGTATTGTTTTCTCTTTATTCAACCCGCCCTTCCCCCACACAATATTTAATGACCCTTAACCCGCCAGCCCCGCGGATATAACCGCAGAGACTGCGTGCTATGATTCAACCCGCGCGTCACTACACCACACACACCTCTGGTCCGTCTGTGCGGAAGGTCTCGTAGACCCGGGACATGATGGCTACAATGGCCTGGTGTGCTGAGTGGAGCCTCTGAAGCTGGGCTTGCTGGTGGGCCTGCTGGTCCCCCTCAAACTCCAGGTCCCTGTACACTGTCTTCCCATCCACACGCACAAGCAGCAGCTCACTGATCAGACCACACTGACGGGAGATGGCCAGGTTGGCTGCCTTGTACTCATCCACGATGAGCTGGATCTGATAGGGAGGGGAGAGGAGGTTAGGGGGGTGATGGTTTATTTGGAGGAGAGGAGGGGAGAGGAGGGGCGGGAGAGGAGAGGAGAGGAGAGGAGAGGAGAGGAGAGGAGAGGAGAGGAGGGGGGAGGGGAGGGAGGGGAGGAGAGGAGAGGGAGAGGGAGGGGAGGGGAGGGGAGAGGAGAGGAGAGGAGAGGAGAGGAGAGGAGAGGAGAGGGAGAGGAGAGGAGAGGAGAGGAGAGGAGAGGGAGAGAGGGGGAGGGAGGGGAGGGAGGGGGGGAGGGGAGGGGAGAGGAGAGGAGAGGAGAGAGAGGAGAGGAGAGGAGAGGAGAGGAGAGGGAGAGGAGAGGAGAGGAGAGGAGAGGGAGAGGAGAGGAGAGGGAGAGGAGAGGAGAGGAGAGGAGAGGAGAGGAGAGGAGAGGAAGAGGAATAGAACCAAATTGGGAAAGTTGGATGAATATAGAACACATGGTACTTTCCCAGCAGTGTTCCTTTCCAACCCCCTCCAATCCCCCTTCACTTCTAGGATCGAAGCAGGCGAGCTCATTACATAGAAACCACGCTCCACCATCTCCATCATCACTAACTCTTCTGGTTTGAATTACCAGAGACAGGTCTTATCATGACAGCATCAGGCCATAGCCATCCAGAACAGAACATACATCCAACAGTTTCCTATTCAATTTGTGGAAGAGAGAAGAGGAGGGGAGCTGCAGAGATAACTAGCTCTCTCATATTGCCTCGGCAGCCGGACCTAATTCATATGGAGAGTAATCCGGCTCGCACTCAGAATTCCAGATCCTAGCTCCGATCTCCAGATTTTACGGCTTTCATGGGGATAAGGCCTGCCGCACAGAATAATCCTCTGAGAGCGAGAGAAGAGGAGTTGGGGGGGAAGAGAGGTAGAGAGGGAGTGGGTGGGGGGAGAGAGGGAAAAATAGGGATGGTGGGGGCTGTTCTGAGTCAGTTCAGATCTCTCTTCCTCTCGCTCGCTCTCTCTCTCACACCCTCCCTCCCCATCTACCTACCTACAACACGGAAGACAGCGCTCACTGAGCTTTTGACTTTGGGCTCGACAGATCTTGACATTGGCTTGACGCAAACTTGATCTTAAACCCCTTGAGAAAGAGGGGAGAGAGGGGAGAGGGGTGCGGTGCGGTGGCATGAATCCTTGCCAATGAGTGTTAGTGTTCATTACACATGCTGCTGCTGCTCAACCTGTCTGAAGACTGAGCCCCCATAACGTCTCTCTGGAAGCCAAGGTATTCATTATTATACTGTAGCGCTGTAGCATCGTAGCGTAGCTTAGCATCGAAGCATCCAATGCAATGTTGGCAAGGCATTCATTATTATACTGAACCACTGTAGCATCGTAGCGTAATTTAGCATCCAATACAATGTAACTCCATAACGTTGGCAAAGCATTCATTATACTACAGCTAGTATTTTAGCATTACACCCCTAGCCTAGCCTGGTCCCAGGTCTGTTTGTGCTGTCTTGACAATTCCTACGGTCATTGCTGTTGGCAAGACAGAACAAACTGATCTGAAACCAGACTATTCACTGCAACTCTCCTGTGTCCTGTGTCTCTTACTATACAATTCCCCATGAATGATACAACCTCCCCCTGCTTTATAATGCAGCCTTATATGGCATTGGAATGGAATAAAAATGAAATGCAGGAGGATTATGTGTATTTATAATCTATCCCCCTCTCCACCTTCCCGTCTATACCTGCCCTCCTTCTCTTCCCTCTAGAGATCATTTGATGCCGGTGGTTGAGGAGAATAGAAGCCCTCTGCGTCCATCACACACACACACACACACACACACACACACACACACAACACACACACACACACACACACACACACACACACAGTCCATCATACACAGCCCTCTGTGCATTGGATCCAACAGTAATGTCTCATAACACTCCATGCATCCTGGCTTAAATTGAACTGCGGCCAGCCTGGCTGGGTGTGTGTGTGTGTGTGTGTGTGTGTGTGTGTGTGTGTGTGTGTGTGTGTGTGTGTGTGTGTGTGTGTGTGTGTGTGTGTGTCTGCTGTTTTCTGCTAGCGGCTGAATTCTGCTGAATTTGTTTCCAAGATTCAGATGTTTTTATTGGTCTAGAAAATGCTGACCGCAGAAGGATGACAACGGGATACAGTGTGTGCTGTGTGTGTGTGTGTGTGTTCGTGCGTGCGTGCGAGTGTGATGGAGGTGGTTTGTAAAAGCAGGGAGCCAAATGAACCCATATCCTGTTGCTGTACTATAGCTACAGGGGTTATAGCTTCATATCTAAACCCTGGGCCCAGGAGCACAGCGCAGTAGTAAGGTCAGGTCACATATAATACTGACTAACTGTAAAATACTGACTTACATAATACTGACTAACTGTAAAATACTGATTTACATAATACTGACTTACTGTAAAATACTTATATTTTCTCTAACCACTACTGTACTTCAGCTTACTGTCTATCAGTGCAGTGAAGTGTTCTTCTAACCCAATGGCTACCAACCCTGGTCCTAGACAGCATCAGATGTATGCAGGTTTTTGTTCCAGCCAAACATGATAAAGCTTGATTCAACTAGCCTATTCAAGGTTATAATGCAACAAAATGACTAGAAAAATCCTACAGCACAACTTCTCTTTCTATCTCAAGGTTGGTGACCAATACTCTACAATCTTTCTATGATCTATGAGTCAGTGTGTATTTTATTATTGTGTGTCCTGACCTTGCTGGCGTGCAGCCTGCAGTCTTTGATGAAGAAGTTGGATGCTCCTTTAGAGGACCAGAGCAGCTTGGAGAGACCCGGCTGGATCTTCTTGTCCAGGAAACGGATACGCTCCCGGAACAGACCCAGCTCTTCAGCAGACAGCGCAGCGATGATCCTGACACACACACACACACACACACACACACACACACACACACACACACACACATATACACACATAAATACAGTATAGACACACACAGGACACACACACAGACCAAACATGAGTGTTTATATAAACACATGATAATATTGGTGGTCTTTTCTTCAATTCATTTCCTGCACTGTATTGTTTAACAGAAATAGCCTGGGACACTAAATACTGTATTACAGTAGGCTGTCCAATCAAAAAAGCATATTTTGACCAATGGGTAAAACAATGTTAAATTGTGTAGATACTCCTCTAAGAAAACCAATGGTCTAAATCTCATGTCTCTTATTAGGGGACTAAATCTAGGGAGTATAGAGAAAAAATTGTCAAAAATCTGGAAAATAGCAGCTACTATAGGCTGGATGCTGTGTCAGCTAGACTGGATGCTGTGTCAGCTAGACTGGATGCTGTGTCAGCTAGACTGGATGCTGTGCCAGATAGGCTAGATGCTGTGTCAGCTAGACTGGATGCTGTGTCAGCTAGGCTGGATGCTGTGTCAACTAGGCTGGATGCTGTGTCAGCTAGACTGGATGCTGTGTCAGTTAGGCTGGATGCTGTGTCAGCTAGACTGGATGCTGTGTCAGCTAGACTGGATGCTGTGTCAGCTAGGCTGGATGCTGTGTCAGCTAGACTGGATGCTGTGTCAGCTAGACTGGATGCTGTGTCAGCTAGGCTGGATGCTGTGTCAGCTAGGCTGGATGCTGTGTCAGCTAGGCTGGATGCTGTGTCAGCTAGACTGGATGCTGTGTCAACTAGACTGGATGCTGTGTCAGTTAGGCTGGTTGCTGTGTCAGCTAGACTGGATGCTGTGTCAGCTAGGCTGGATGCTGTGTCAGCTAGACTGGATGCTGTGTCAGCTAGACTGGATGCTGTGTCAGCTAGACTGGATGCTGTGTCAGCTAGACTGGATGCTGTGTCAGCTAGGCTGGATGCTGTGTCAGTTAGGCTGGTTACTGTGTCAGCTAGACTGGATGCTGTGTCAGCTAGACTGGATGCTGTGTCAGCTAGACTGGATGCTGTGTCAGCTAGGCTGGATGCTGTGTCAACTAGACTGGATGCTGTGTCAGCTAGACTGGATGCTGTGTCAGCTAGACTGGATGCTGTGTCAGCTAGACTGGATGCTGTGTCAGCTAGGCTGGATGCTGTGTCAGCTAGACTGGATGCTGTGTGAGAGTTAAGGCTACTTGACAGGCTCACCATTGAACTTGTGATCTTTCTTCTCGAATCCAGAGGACATAAAACAATATAGAGGTAAGATAGATATCGATTTTGAGACATGACATGTAGTATTTTCATATTTTAGTATACGCTTTTCATATCAATCCGAAATTCCTGTTCTTTTTCGAAGATTTCTCACAAAAACAAGTGTATCTCTTGTGAAATGTCAATGGACCACTGAGCGTACTGTAAGTTTTAAAAATAAAATCGTTTTACATATAATTCAGTTAGACTTTTTGCGACCCGCAGAAACAAATTTGCAGATGAGTACAACATGTAAAATCCTCGAAAGTCGCTGCGAGAAAGCGCAACGCTCTGTCAACAGAGCTCGGTGTTTATTATCGGATGTATTACGTTACGAAATCCAACTTTTCGGAAATAATATTAATGATATGTTAGTGAAAGACCCCACTGAACAATTCAGAACATGAAGAATCATATTTGTCTTGGTAAAATGTATTTTATAACATAATTAAGTGAAATTTCATCACCAAAGCTTGTTTTCATCCACTCTGGGCAGAGTGGGTAGACAACCTAGTTACAGGGAAATATATAAACACTAACACACAGCTAGCCAGGCATTAGTTTGTTGATGCAGTATGCACACACTTGACCTACAGCTAGGCCTCTTCTCACAGTAAGTTGTGAGCATTGTGCTATGCATGGCCTGCCACGTGCTAATTCACATCCACTCTGAGTGTGCTTCAATCTGAAGTGTTGTGTGCGCTGAGTTTCGCAGTGTGTGTGTGTGTGTGTGCGTGTGTGTGTTCAGTTTTAAGCAGTGTTGGGTGTGCTGAGCTTTGCAGGGTCCCAGGCACTGAGGCTTACAGTCTAATTTGCCTCATACTGAGTAAGGATGTGCAAGACATAGGTGTAGTGTGTGTGTGTGTGTGTGTGTGTGTGTGTGTGTGTGTGTGTGTGTGTGTGTGTGTGTGTGTGTATATGCCTGTGTGCACGCGTGTGTGCACGCGAATGCAAGTGTGTGTGCGTACATGTATGTGTGTGTGTGCCTGTGTGTGTGTGTCTACGTGCATGTGTGTGTGTGTCTGTACCGGTTGTAGTCTCGTACCACCAGCAGTACACTCTCCCTCATGCTGCGGAGTTCCTCTTTCCTCTGGTAGACGTCAGAGACGTAGTGGGGGATCTCAAACAGCAGACGCTCCCAGTAGTGGATCTCATTGAACATCTTCAGCAGGTTCCTACACACAACAAGGACAGGGAGTGTTCACAGTCTCCCAGAGGACGGATGCTGCAGCGTCACAACAGAGGTATGATACAGAAGGTGTTTGTGTAAACGGGAGTGTGGGAGTGAGATTGAGAGTGAAGAGCATGTGTCTGTCTAAATAACAGTGAAATCTGCATGGCTTTATGTCAGTAGGGCGTGGGAGAGCGAGAATGTGCTGCGACGTGTGCTCTAACCGTCTGTCCGCGTTTGTGAAAACTCTCCTAACATAATCAGTCTCCTCCATCTTCAGTGTGTGTGTGTGTGTCCTCCGGTATAAACCCACTTGTCGAAGTTGATGTCCAGCATGCCCTGTTTCTCCTTGCAGCGCACCATGAGGGGCTGGTCCAGTCTCTTGAGACTCTGTCTGTCCAGAGACTGACTCCACTCAGAGAAGATCCTCCTGACCAACTCATCCAGGGTCTGGACCAGCTGGCTGTATGCTAGACGCACCTCCTCTCCACTGCCGATCTGGGGCAGGAAGTGGGCACGCTGTACCACCTACGGAAGGGGACAGAGGGGGGAGAGGTTAACATAACACGGGGGGGGACAGTGGAGGTTGCAATACAATAGAACACTGCCTCGCCTAACACAGAGGGAGAAGTACTGATCATATGATCTCAGCAAGGACAATTCATTTGATTGCTGCTAAAACCACATACAAGGTCATTCAACAAGAGTTTAAAACAAGAAGCAACATTGCAACACATGACATACAGATGAGCTAAGAAAGGCATATAGTAACTTGTATCAAAACGGACCTTAAATGAACCAAAACACTGTGGACCGGAAGGGTCTCCAATGTTTACAGGATGCTGTTGCTAAGGAATAGTGTTTCTGTTGTATATTCTGTATCCTTGAACACTCACTACCACTTACTTGATGGAGAAATTTTTTATAAAAACTGAGAGCTTATTCAATTCATATCTGTGTAGAATTAATGTTCTCCCTTGATCTTAATTATGGTGCCTAATGTTTCCGGAAAGATGAATTTAAACAAGAGAGCTGTTCCTTCCAGCCATATGCTCTGTGTAAGCAAAGAGACCAGGCAGACACAGTGTTTAAAACAACACACAGATGCCAAGGCCATGTCTGGGCCCCTATCCATCTGATCTAGGATCAGTTTGGCCTTTCAGATAATAAGATTACATGGACAGTGTGGGAGGACCTGATCCTAGATCGGCTTTATGAATCTGGGCCCTGGACTCAATGGACTGGCCCACTGCCATGATAGGCCTTTGGATGGGTGGCTTGGCCTGCTCTAACTCCTAACTGGCTGATACTCCCCATAGAGTATTACAGAGAACTGGAGCCTGGCTTCATTAGGTCCGAGGATGGCTTTGGCCTGCTATAACCCCTGTCTCCCCTATACAGTACTTTGGCCTGCTATAACCCCTGTCTCCCCTATACAGTACTTTGGCCTGCTATAACCCCTGTCTCCCCTATACAGTACTTTGGCCTGCTATAACCCCTGTCTCCCCTATACAGTACTTTGGCCTGCTATAACCCATCTCCCCTATACAGTACTTTGGCCTGCTATAACCCCTGTCTCCCCTATACAGTACTTTGGCCTGCTATAACCCCTGTCTCCCCTATACAGTCCTTTGGCCTGCTATAACCCCTGTCTCCCCTATACAGTACTTTGGCCTGCTATAACCCCTGTCTCCCCTATACAGTCCTTTGGCCTGCTATAACCCCTGTCTCCCCTATACAGTCCTTTGGCCTGCTATAACCCGTCTCCCCTATACAGTACTTTGGCCTGCTATAACCCCTGTCTCCCCTATACAGTACTTTGGCCTGCTATAACCCCTGTCTCCCCTATACAGTACTTTGGCCTGCTATAACCCCTGTCTCCCCTATACAGTACTTTGGCCTGCTATAACCCCTGTCTCCCCTATAAAGTACTTTGGCCTGCTATAACCCATCTCCCCTATACAGTACTTTGGCCTGCTATAACCCCTGTCTCCCCTATACAGTACTTTGGCCTGCTATAACCCCTGTCTCCCCTATACAGTACTTTAGCCTGCTATAACCCGTCTCCCCTATACAGTACTTTGGCCTGCTATAACCCCTGTCTCCCCTATACAGTACTTTGGCCTGCTATAACCCCTGTCTCCCCTATACAGTACTTTGGCCTGCTATAACCCGTCTCCCCTATACAGTACTTTGGCCTGCTATAACCCCTGTCTCCCCTATACAGTATCTCTTCTCTGTGGGTTTACCAACATTGGGCTTCCTTCCAATGTAACATCACTGTCATTGAACGTGATCCTTTTCACCTCCAAAGGCCTAAAGGTGGGCTTGACCTATGGCCTCAAAGTTCAAATTAAGTTCAATAAAACAAACATCTTAATGATCAACCCTCTCAATGACGGTGTATACTGTAACCATGAGTAGTCTCTGGCCCTGCCCCTCCTCTCACCTCCATAGGTCTCTCTATGCGTCTGCGCAGGGCTCTAGCCCAGTGGGCCTGTCCAGCGTGGAGGGGCATGTGGGCGGGGGTGTGGAACACCTTTTTACTCAGCTCCTTGTTGACCAGGTTGAGTTCCCTATTGAAGAGACCATAGACAGCTACTGTCTTCCTGTCTATGGTCCTCTTGATGGCCTGGAGAGAGGGGGGGAGGGAGGGGAGTGGGAGAGAGAGAGAGAGAGAGAGAGAGAGAGAGAGAGAGAGAGAGAGAGAGAGAGAGAGAGAGAGAGAGAGAGAGAGACATTGAGGGAGAGAGAAAGAGAGAGAAAGAGAGAGAGAGAGAGAGAGAGAGAGAGAGAGAGAGAGAGAGAGAGAGAGAGAGAGAGAGAGAGACATCGAGGGAGAGAGAGAGAAAGAGAGAGAGACAGAGAGAGAGAGAGAGAGAGAGAGAAAGAGAGAGAGAGAGAGAGAGAGAGCGAGAGAGAGAGAGAGAGAGAGAAACAGAGACAGCGGGGCAGAGAGAGACTGTATTTACTCTACAGTGTTTATCTCTGTTACGAAATGGCTCCCAGATAGTACATAAAGTAGTTTGAGCGTGAGAAAGTCCTTTACCACGCATGCACACATACACCCTAAGCTTTAAAAGGCACTAGAGGATGAATAATCTACAGAGGCCTTGCTATTGTTGAAAAATGATATTCCCCAAGCATTAGTGATAGAATGGCCCATTTAGGAAACAGAAATAGGCTTCTGTACAGGCCAGCCGTATCGAAACACAAAGATGTACGGCCATGTAAAGTGTATATGGTTTTACTGTGTGGTTAATAAAACTAGTGTTGTGTGTGTGGAAGTAAACTGGCATTTGAATGCAGGTGTGTGTGTGTGTGTGTGTGTGTGCGTGTGTGTGTGTGTGTGTGGTGTACCTCGCGTTCAGACAGGTGCTGGAAGACATCTAGCAGTTGAGCGCCCTCCTCCACGGTGTTGACCGTCTCAAACGCTGTGCTGATCAGGTTCTGCATCATCACCTCCAGATCCTTCACCCCCGCACGGAACCTACACACACATACAGACATGCAGACACACACACGAGCACACACACATTAAAACATGTACAGACACACATGATTGATGCTGTGGTGAAATCGTGACCACATGGATCAAACAGTTTCTCACACATGTAAGCGAAAACTCTCTCTCACACACACACCCCGACACACACACCCACACCACAGGGTGTAGGCTAGTATTGATTGGACCAATAGTAATGTGCTGAGTGGCTTTGAAACAGCTGCCCCTGACACAAGCCCAGCTGTCTTGGCAACAACATTACGACCCCACGACCTCCAGCGACCCCCATCCATCATCCACATCAAACACACACCAGCCCCCTGGCCAGCCCCTGTTCCCAACACCCCCGCTACCCTGAAGAAGGGGTGTGGAGGGGTGGCGGCGGGGGGGATAGTCCCTTGAGGATCAGGTCACACACACATCCACGTAAGCATGCACAGAAACATACACACACACCCCCACACACACACCCTCCCACCTCCTCCTTCCCCCCACCTCGTCCTACTCTAATCATGTTATTCAGATGAGGAGTTCAATAGGCTGCTGTCACCAGAACTCTGAATGACAATAAGGGGCATTGCTGTATAACCCTGTATAGGCCTGGCCCACAGGGGCCTCTTCACTCATAGCTAGGCTGTGTCCCAAATGGCACCCTATTCTATAGTGCACAACATGTGAGCTTCTTGTCAAAAGTGGTGCACTCTATGTAGGTAATAGGGTGTAATTTGGGACACAGTCATAGTCACTGCAGCACTCATCTAAAAGACAGTCAGACACATACTAACTATGTATCAATGCTGAGTCAGAGAGGTGGTGGTGGGTACTGTCCAAGGTCCAGACTAGCATTGATCCAACTCCTACACCATCAAGCTGCTGACATAATGTCAGTATTAGTCGAAGTTTGGAATTAGTGTGTGGCAAAAGACATAGCTATACAGACACAGCTATAATGTTAAAGTGTATAGGCCAGGGTTTCCGTTAGGAAAATGTGGCGAGGATAATTGACTGGCAGCATTTTAATTTAATGGACATTTGAGAAATTTCCCGGATCCATATGTATTGGGGGCGGAACCTGATTAGGGCGTCCACCAACGGTGCTCAGAATGACAGAAATAACTTTTGGATTATGGTAATTCATCTTAACAGAACATGCAACTCGAGGATGCAACGCCGTGCGTCCTTCTGCCCAAATTCCAATGCGCACTTTGAAGATGTTAGAATAACAGTCCACATTGACTTTTCCTCAGCCAACAAGATGAGTAACAAACAGCAAAATCACTAGCCTATGTCAATCTACTATCCCCATAGTAGAAAAGTTAACATATTCTATTGGTCAGCTTGTCGTCCTGTGCGAGAAAGAAACAGCCAAATCCAAACAGACTCTGGGACAGTTGTGGGACAATAGATACCAAAGTCATACAACCGGTAGGCCTAGGGTACATAAAAAAAACTTTCAACAGCAATGAGGTTGATGCAACAGATGAGAACGTTTAGCTTAAAATGTTGATAACGATTATTTCTTCACATTAAAAGCACAGCAATGCGCACAAGGCCGTACGCTACGTGCAAATGTTCGTTCCATAATGCAATTATCGGGAAAACACTTGTCAAATGTGCACTGCACATGCTAGCAGTTTCATGTGACAGAGATGAAAATATCCAGTAGAAATTTAGAAAGAGGGGAGATCTAAAGATGCATCAACTAGCATGGATTGCTAATATGACTAGGATTGTACCTTTGGCTACTGGACAATGAAAAAACCAATAGAACATGAGAGAAATAGGGTACTGGTTTCAATGGCATATGGAAGTCTTTATAAAATAATTGCCTCCACGGATATGGTCAGATTTTGGCTAGGCTACTTTGAAGCAAGGTAAGACATGCCTCATAATATGTAGTAAAACGTTCAGGTTTCAAACAATGAAGTAGGCTATATGTTTTCAAAATGAAAAAATATGAAACGTTGATGCGCATTCAGACTGAGTGACAGCCAACTTGGCTGCCCGCTTCAAGTTAAGGACACACGCACAGACGCCCCTCTGCGCGCTGCTCATAATCTGCAGCTTTTTTGCAGTGAGAATGTGCAGGGAGGTATTTAGCCAACATCTACTAAGTCATATTAAAACACTTCAGCTCAAACATAGGCTCTGTATCAGTATGCTGTGCGCGTGTGATAAGATACAGTTGAAGTCGGAAGTTTACATACACTTAGGTTGGAGTCATTAAACTCGTTTTTCAACCACTCCACAAATGTCTTGTTAACAAACTATAGTTTTGGCAAATCGGTTAGGACATCTACTTTGTGCATGACACAAGTAATTTTTCCAACAATTGTTTACAGACAGATTATTTCACTTATAATTCACTGTATCACAATTCCAGTGGGTCAGAAGTTTACATACACTAAGTTGACTGTGCCTTTAAACAGCTTGGAAAATTCCAGAAAATGATGTCATGGCTTTAGAAGCTTCTGATAGGCTAATTGACATCATTTGAGTCAATTGGAGGTGTACCTGTGGATGTATTTCAAGGCCTACCTTCAAACACAGTGCCTCTTTGCTTGACATCATGGGAAAATCAAAAGAAATCAGCCAAGACTTCAGAATTTTTTTTGTAGACCTCCACAAGTCTGGTTCATCCTTGGGAGCAATTTACAAATGCCTGAAGGTACCACGTTCATCTGTACAAACAATAGTACATTTACATTTTAGTCATTCATACCGCTCAGGAAGGAGACGTATTCTGTCTCCTAGAGATGAACGTACTTTTTGGAGAAATGTCCTCTGGTCTGATGAAACAAAAATAGAACAGTTTGGCCATAATGACCATCGTTATGTTTGGAGGAAAAAGGGGGATGCTTCCAAGCCGAAGAACGCCCTCCCAAACGTGAAGCACGGGGGTGGCAGCATCATGCTGTGGGGATGCTTTGCTGCAGGAGGGACTGGTGCACTTCACAAAATAGATGGCATCATGAGGAAGGAAAATTATGTGGTTATATTGAAGCAACATCTCAAGACATCAGTCAGGAAGTTAAAGCTTGGTCGCAAATGGCTCTTCCAAATGGACAATGACCCCAAGCATACTTCCAAAGTTGTGGCAAAATGGCTTAAGGACAACAAAGTCAAGGTATTGGAGTGGCCATCACAAGGCCCCATCACAAGGCTCAATCCTATAGAAAATGTGTGGGCAGAACTGAAAAAGCGTGTGCGAGCAAGGAGGCCTACAAACCTGACTCAGTTACATCAGCTCTGTCAGGAGGAATGGGCCAAAATTCACCCAACTTATTGTGGGAAGCTTGTGGAAGGCTACCCGAAACGTTTGACCCAAGTTAAACAATTTAAAGGCAATGCTACCAAATACTAATTTAGTGTATGTAAACTTCTGGCCCACTGGGAATGTGATGAAATAAATAAAAGCGGAAATAAATCATTCTCTCTGCTATTACTCTGACATTTCACATTCTTAAAATAAAGTGGTGAACCTTACTGACCTAATACAGGGACGTTTTACTAGGATTAAATTTAAGGAATTGTGAAAAACTGAGTTTAAATGTATTTGACTAAGGTGTATGTAAACTTCCGACTTCAACTGTACATAACAACTAACGAAATTCCACTAATTTAATTCCACTAAATTATGCAAAGTAACCTATAGAAAAATAAGCCTGACCAGTCAAATGTATTTACATCGACTGGTAACTCTATCAATTAATAGGCTAAAAAGCATTATTTCGCAATGCGATTTTTTTCTTTCTCCCAGCTTTAAAAAATATATATCGGCCAAAAGCCGGCTATTACCAGCTAATGGAAACCCAGGTATACAGTGCCTTGCAAAAGTATTCATCCCCCTTGCCGTTTACCTATTTTGTTGCATTACAACCTGTAATTTAAATGGATTTTTATTTGGATTTCATGTAATGGACATACACAAAATAGTCCAAATTGGTGAAGTGAAATGAAAAAAATTACTTATTTAAAAAAATTCAAAAAAATTAATAACGGAAAAGTGGTGCGTGCATATGTATTCACCCCCTTTGCTATGAAGCCCCTAAATAAGATCTGGTGCAACAAATACCTTCAGAAGTCACATAATTAGTTAAATAAAGTCCACCTGTGTGCAATCTAAGTGTCACATGATCTGTCACATAATCTCAGTATATATATACCTGTTCTGAAAGGCCCCAGAGTCTGCAACACCACTAAGCAAGGGGCACCACCAATCAAGCGGCACCATGAAGACCAAGGAGCTCTCCAAACAGGTCAGGGACAAAGTTGTGGAGAAGTACAGATCAGGGTTGGGTTATAAAAAAATATCAGAAACTTTGAACATCCCACGGAGCACCATTAAATCCATTCTAAAAAAAATGGAAAGAATATGGCACCACAACAAACCTGCAAGAGAGGGCCGCCCACCAAAACTCACGGACTAGGCAAGGAGGGCATTAATCAGAGAGGCAAAGAGACCAAAGATAACCCTGAAGGAGCTGCAAAGCTCCACAGTGGAGATTTGAGTATCTGTCCAAAGGACCACTTTAAGCCGTACACTCCACAGAGCTGGGCTTTACAGAAGAGTGGCCAGAAAAAAGCCATTGCTTAAAGAAAAAAAGAAGCAAACACGTTTGGTGTTCGCCAAAAGGCATGTTGGAGACTCCCCAAACATATGAAAGAAGGTACTATGGTCAGATGAGACTAAGATTGAGCTTTTTGGTCATCAAGGAAAACGCTATGTCTGGCACAAACCCAACACCTCTCATCACAACGAGAACACCATCCCCACAGTGAAGCATGGTGGTGGAAGCATCATGCTGTGGGGATGTTTTTCATCGGCAGGGACTGGGAAACTGGTCAGAATTGAAGGAATGATGGATGACGCTAAATACAGGGACATTCTTGAGGGGAACCTGTTTCAGTCTTCCAGCGAGACTGGGACGGAGGTTCACCTTCTAGCAGGACAATGACCCTAAGCATACTGCTAAAGCAACACTCGAGTGGTTTAAGGGGAAACATTTAAATGTCTTGGAATGGCCCAGTCAAAGCCCAGACCTCAATCCAATTGAGAATCTGTGGTATGACTTAAAGATTGCTGTATACCATCCAACTTGAAGGAGCTGGAGCAGTTTTGCCTTGAAGAATGAGCAAAAATCCCAGTGGCTAGATGTGCCAAGCTTATAGAGACATACCCC
>NC_059207.1:3248194-3350694 GCF_020615455.1 Coregonus clupeaformis
CGGAGGGTGTTCCTCCCAGCACAGTGCTATGCTGTAAATCAGGGTAATTTGATCAATTTAACTAACCCTAACCCTCTGGGATGAACAGCGAATAAAAAAAGATGTGGCGTCTGGATAAGCGTAAATCCCTCCAGTTTTCAGCCTAATTAACTGAGAGAGAGAGCAACGAACAGAAGTCTCTGTGTGTGTGTGGTAATAACAGGCCAAAGCATGACTGTCATGTCAAATCAACAGGCGCCAGAGATCCGTCTGTCTGTCTGTCTGTCTGTCTGTCTGTCTGTCTGTCTGTCTGTCTGTCTGAGGAAGGGGTCCAATAAGAGGAGAGAAGAGAAGATCTACTGTTCTATAGCTCTGTAGCTCAGTAGCGGACCAACCACTGTGAGTGATGTAAGCTAACAAGTTGTAGGGCCCTATACAATCTGTGTCGCGGAGAACGCAATCAGGGAATCCAGACATTAAAAAGCAATTCAACAATATTCAAAAATGTATTAACTTAGTAGGAAATCAACTAAGTGAGTTGAACTTATTAGAAAATGCATTCATTTGCCCAAGTGAATCATAAGACATTTACAAAATGCATCAGTGATTCGTACTTTCATGCAACTTTCTGAAATAGCACAGGAACGCCCCTATCTGTGGGTACTGTATGTGTGCAGTGCGCACACTTTGTGTCGCCGTTAGCGATGATGGTAATGATAACCTTCTTCTGGTAGAGATGGAAAGGCTTTTCCAAAAACCTTCTCAATTAAATGTTAACTAGAAAAGTAGCCTCTGCCTACCTGGAAGAATGATATCATGATTATTTGCATCAATCAATCCAGTGGCCATTTGTTTTGCAAACTCTGCAATCACATGAGCGCTACAGCAACACCACTTAACCAAACAACTATCTCTTCCTGGTGAACACTTGCATTAAAGGGTAACTACACTGCAGGGCTTGACATTCAGGTTAATTTACCAGTGGCACACCAGGCCAGTACCAAGTGAAAACTACTGACACGAAAGAGAAAATTACTGGCCTGGGCCAAGATCACAGGAAAGCAAGTTATGCACACAGAATTTCAATTGTGGGTGATTTCATGTTTAATTTGCAACACCCCAAAATCGAAAATTCTAAAAATGTTCCCAGACCTCAAAAATATGGACTCACAACATCCATTTTTTAAATTCTATTAAAAGTGTGATGTTAACCTGGAAAAACTGGAAAAACAAAGCGGAGAAAACAGAATTTGGGGAAATACAGAATCCGTTTTTTTTTTTTTTTTTTTACAGATTTTATAGGGCCCTGAAGTTGTTATGCTCACAGGCTGTGACACACACACACACACACACACATCGAGGTGAATGTCAGTCAGTGATCCACATAAACAGTACATTACCCAGATTATCTGTGTGTTTATTCCATTTAATGCGTCACAATGGCTAGGTTCACGACCAAGCTTCTGAACAATAATACCACGGCCCTCTACAGGCTCAAAGAAAAGCTAGCTACTAGCTAGTCACCTTCCCACCAGCTGTGTACCGCGATAAGCCTGGAGGGTGAGACAGAATAGAAGGTACCACACACACACTCTTTCACACACACACACACTCCGTCAAAACAGGACAAAGATGATTCACCCGTGTTTAAAATAGATATGATTAGCTTAGCCTCAGAGACACAACAGCATCATCTCAACACCACCTGAACCACAACAACAACAGGCTGGAGACGGTGTGAAAACTACGATAAACACTGCAGAGAGGTGCTAGGAGCCTAGGACAGGCATCCTCCAGGCTTTCTTAGGCAAAAGCACAGACAGTACTATACAACTACATGAAGGTCCTGAAAAAGCACTTTTTTTTATGTGATCGCAGGGCTCCAGACTGCGACCATTTAGTCACATCTTGCTTGTTTAGGTCGCATTGGTGCGAGCTGCACATTATACATTATACGTGATTACAATATAGTAGCCATATCTAGGAAAACCAAAGTTCCAAAGGCTGGGCCTAATATAGTGTATAAGAGATCATATGATAAGTTTTGTAGTAATTCATATGTTGTTGATCTAAAGAATATTTGTTGGTCCGTGGTGTGTAATGAGAAGCAACCAGACGCTGCACTTGACACATTTATGAAATTGCTTATCCCAGTTACTAATAAGCATGCACCCATTAAGAAAATGACTGTAAAAACTGTTAAATCCCAGCGGATTGATGAGGAATGGAAAAATTGTATGGTTGAGAGGAATGAGGCAAAATAAATGGCAAATAATTCTAGCTGTACAACCGATTGGCAAACGTACTGCAAATTGAGAAATCATGTGACTAAACTGAATAAAAATAAGAAGAAACTACACTATGAAACAAAGATAAATGACATAAAGAATTATAGTAAAAAGACTTGGAGTACCTTAAATGAAATTTTGGGCAAAAAGGCAAACTCCGCTCCATCATCCATTGAATCAGATGGCTCATTCATCACAAAACCCACTGATATTGCCACCTACTTTAATGATTTTTTCATTGGCAAGATTAGCAAACTTATGCATGACATGCCAGCAACAAACGCTGACGCTACACATCCAAGTATATCTGACCAAATTACGAAAGACAAGCATTGTAATTTTGAATTCCGTAAAGTGAGTGTGAAAGAGGTGAAAAAACTTGACAACTTGGATGGAAAATTACTGAGGATAATAGCGGACGATATTGCCACTCCTATTTGCCATATCTTCAATTTAAGCCTATTAGGAAGTGTGTGCCCTCAGGCCCGGAGGGAAGCAAAAGTAATTCCCCTACCTAAGAATAGTAAAGTCCCCTTTACTGGCTCAAATAGCTGACCAATCAGCCTGTTAAAAACCCTTAGTCAGCTTTTGGAAAAAATTTGTGTTTGACCAGATACAATGCAATTTTACAGTAAACAAATTGACAACAGACTTTCAGCACGCTTATAGGGAAGGACATTCAACAAGCACAGCACTTACACAAATGACTGATGATTGGCTGAGAGAAATTGACGATAAAAAGATTGTGGGGGCTGTTTTGTTAGACTTCAGTGCAGCTTTTGACATTATTGATCATAGTCTGCTGATGGAAAAATGTATGTTTTATGGCTTTACACCCCCTGCTATATTGTGGATAAAGAGTTACCTCTCTAACAGAACACAGAGGGTGTTCTTTAATGGAAGGAATTCCCCAGGGCAGCTGTCTAGGCCCCTTACTCTTTTCAATCTTTACTAACGACATGCCACTGGCTTTGAGTAAAGCCAGTGTGTCTATGTATGCGGATGACTCAACACTATACACGTCAGCTACTACAGCGACTGAAATGACTGCAACACTTAACAAAGAGCTGCAGTTAGTTTCAGAATGGGTGGCAAGGAATAAGTTAGTCCTAAATATTTCAAAAACTTAAAGCATTGTATTTGGGACAAATCATTCACTAAACCCTAAACCTCAACTAAATCTTGTAATGAATAATGTGGAAGTTGAAGTTGAAGTGACTAAACTGCTTAGAGTAACCCTGGATTGTAAACTGTCATGGTCAAAACATATAGATACAACAGTAGCTAAGATGGGGAGAAGTCTGTCCATAATAAAGTGCTGTTCTGCCTTCTTAACAGCCCTATCAACAAGGCAGGTTCTACAGGCCCTAGTTTTGTCGCACCTGGACTACTGTTCAGTCGTGTGGTCAGGTGCCACAAAGAGGGACTTAGGGAAATTACAATTGGCTCAGAACAGGGCAGCACGGCTGGCCCTTGGATGTACACAGAGAGCTAACATTAATAATATGCATGTCAATCTCTCCTGGTAGATTGACTTCATCACTACTTGCATTTGTGAGAGGTATTGACAGGTTGAATGCACCGAGCTGTCTGTTTGAACTACTGGCACACAGCTCAGACACCCATGCATACCCCACAAGACATGCCACCAGAGGTCTCTTCACAGTCCCCAAGTCCAGAACAGACTATGAGAGGCGCACAGTACTACATAGAGCATAGGCCTCATTGGGCAGTAGGCTACAACTGCAAAAACACCTTTACTGTTAGATTAATACATGGCTACCAGCAGTGGGTATTATATTTAGAGTTAGCAATCTAGCTAATGTCTTTTGAGTTTCCACTTATTCAGGTGGTGAATTAGCCCCAAATAAATTAGCCTATGATATTAGAGCACATAAAGATGCAGGCAAATTCATCTCTATTGAACAAAAAAAATATTTAGCTTACTTTTTAATAAAGCACTGTGAATTACTTTAAAATATTATAATTATAATAATAATAATAATAATAATAATATATCATTTAGCAGACGCTTTCATCCAAAGCGACTTGCAGTCATGTGTGAACACATTTTACATATGGATGGTCCCGGGAATCGAACCCACTATCCTAGCTAAGCTACTCATTTAAATAGCGTGACGGCGCGGGAAAAATATAGGTGTGACCAAATCATGGGCTGGTGCCAACAACTGAAAAACTTAGTGGCACCAGTGCCACCAGGGGAAAATGTTAGTCTGAAGCCCTGGAACAACTGTTGGCTCCAACTCAAAGCACCCTTTAATTTATTTAGGCTCGAGGATGAGAGTTGAGCACGTTCTTTCCCTTTACCTGAGATTAACTCTAAGGAATAACCTTTATCAGAAGGTTATCACTACATCAAACAGCCAGGCGTATTAAATTAATTTATCTCAGTCAGGGTGAGGGAGAAGGGACACTACACGAACGCATACACACACACACACACACACACACACACACACACACACACACACACACACACACACACACACACACACACCTCTACAAAGACACTACAAAGGGTTAAACCTGATGATGAGGGATAAAGAGACTCTGCCTGCTGCCTGTCTATGTACTGCATTGTCTCTCTGTCTGTCTGTCTGTCTGTCTGTCTCTCTTTCTATCTATCTATCTGTCTGTCTGTCTGTCTGTCTGTCTGTCTGTCTGGAAAATCTAACATAATAGACCTAATGATTAAATAAACAGGAGGTAATCATGTGTGAGTGTGTGAGAGACAGACCAGAGAAAGAGGGCAAATGAAGGAGAGAGAGGCTGTTGAAAAGAAAGAGAGAGTGATGAAGAAAACCGTGAGATGCAGAGAAAGAGAAAGAAGGTTGAGTGGGGAGAGAGAGAGAGAGAGAGAGAGAGAGAGAGAGAGAGAGAGAGAGAGAGAGAGAGAGAGAAAGACAGAGAGAGAGAGAGAAAGACAGAGAGAGAGAGAGAGTGAGAGAGGGAGTGAGAGAAAGAGAAATAGAGAGAGAGGCCACCAGGAGGACAAAGGAGAGAGGGCAGGCTGGAGCTAACCCCACATCATGCGTCAGATCTCCGTGGTCATAACAACACATACACTCACAAAATATAGATAACATACACATGAACACACACACACACACACACGAACACACGCACGCGAACACGCATGCACCACATCGACTGACCTTCCTGAGGGTTATATAAATCTAATAAACCGATCTCTGCTAACACTCACACACACACACAACCTCTGAATCTGACCAGAAACGCAGCCCTTTGATTCATGGCCGTCCACACATAGCTCTCTTATAGTCTAAACTTTGATCGCTCCTCTGTCTTAATGTATTTTGCACACCGACTCTCTCTCTCTCCCCTCAGTGTTAGATTGGTGTGAGAAAGAGAGAGGGCTTCAGCACCTAGTTTATTGCTTTATGAAGTCAAGGTGGAGGCTGACAGACAGGCAGGCAGTCCTGGTCTCTTTGTTATCACTGGGCTGGAGCCTCTCGCAGGAGAACTGTGGGTGTGTGGGTGTGTGTGTGTGTGTGTGCGTGCGTGTTTTGGGCTGAGGCTGCAGACACAAGGCCAGGGACTGCTTTCCCCAGGGCAGACACTTACACCACTACAACACACTGACTCCCTCCTAGATAGGACTTCTAAGTGTTAAAACAGGTCTCCAGCCACCTAAGACCTCACTCATTTCACTCTCTCAATCCCTCCTCATCTCTCCAACTCTCCCCCTCCTTTCTCCCCTACTCCCTCTCTTCCTCTTCTCTCCCACTCAGCCTGCCTCCTCCTCCTCTGCCTCTCTCCCTCACTTCAACCCCTCCTCCTCTTCTCTTTCCATGCCCTATGGCTGAACCCAGTATAGACTGTGATATTGGCCGTGTGAGCGACAGCCTCTCAGTGTGATATCTGACGAGAGAGAGAGAGAGAGAGCGAGAGAGAGAGAGAGACAGATATTTAGACCCTGGCCCTCATTAACGAGCTTGGAGATATATCAGCGTTTCTTTACTTAGCACCCCTTCCCTCCACTCTCCTCCCCTCAAGGGTGACCACATTTAAAATGCCCAAATGCGGGACAACAGGATGATTTTGCGGGACATTTGCATTCCCCCCTACAGATATAATTATAGAATATGCCTAAAATGCATCGTCCAATTGCAACGTCTGGCTATGCCCACACAGTCTCAAGAACATTTTCTAAAACAGGTATTTTATACAACAACCTTCTGTGTTCTCTGTTCGACTCCCTCTACATTTGCAATCAAACGCCTGCATTTTCTCCAACTCCTTAGCTGTCATACTCTGCTTCCACAGGGCATTCCACTGATTTCAAAACTAGGTCCTCTTCGTGATATCTTTAAAAAAAAAGCTGCTTTATAAAGAATTACCTACACATACTGAGTCTATGTTATAGACAGAAGCGTGCTACATGGCAGACCAATCTGAACTCTTCTCTCGGCATGTCCAGCCCATCCATTATCTCAGCCAATCATGGCTAGCGGGAAGGTTTCTGTCTTTTTCCATGGCTAAAACAACTAGGCTCATAATTACAATTTTATTTGTTTTTACATATGGCATGCAAGTTTGTTATTAACGCACATGAATGTTCACATGTTCTAGAAGGCATTTTTGCCAAAAAACGTATTTTGATTTGTACAAAAATGTTGCGTTCAAATTCCTCTCCTGTGAAGTAGTGACGCGCGACTTACAGTGCTATGAAAAAGTATTTGCCCCCTTTCTAATTTTCTCTACTTTTGCATATTTGTGATACTGAATGTTATCAGATCTTCAACCAAAACCTAATATTAGATAAAGGGAACATAAGTGAACAAATAACACAACAATTACATATTTATTTCATAAACAAAGTTATGCAACACCCAATTCCCCTGTGTGAAAAAGTAATTGCCCCCTTACACTCAATAACTGGTTGTTCCACCTTTAGCTGCAATGACTCCAACCAAATGCTTCCTGTAGTTGTTGATCAGTCTCTCACGTCGCTGTGGAGGAATTTTGGCCCACTCTTCCATGCAGAACTGCTTTAACTCAGTGACGTGTGGGTTTTCAAGCATGAACTGCTCGTTTCAAGTCCTGCCACAACATCTCAATTGGGATTAGGTCTGGACTTTGACTAGGCCATTCCAAAACTTCCAATTTGTTGCTTTTTAGCAATTTTCATGTAGACTTGATTGTGTGTTTTGGATCATTGTCTTGCTGCATGACCCAGCTGCGCTTCAGCTTCAGCTCACAGACGGATGGTCTGACATTCTCCTGTAGAATTCTCTGATACAGAGCAGAATTCATGGTTCCTTCTATTAAGGCAAGTTGTCCAGGTCCTGAGGCAGCAAAGCATCCCCAAACCATCACACCACCACCACCATGCTTGACCTTTGGTATGATGTTCTTACTGTGGAATGCAGAGTTTGGTTCAAGTCTACCAATCAAGTCTACATGAAAATTGCTAAAAAGCAACAAATTTGAAGTTTTGGAATGGCCTAGACAAAGTCCAGACCTAATCCCAATTGAGATGTTGCGGCAGGACTTGAAACGAGCAGTTCATGCTTGAAAACCCACACGTCACTGAGTTAAAGCAGTTCTGCATGGAAGAGTGGGCCAAAATTCCTCCACAGCGACGTGAGAGACTGATCAACAACTACAGGAAGCATTTGGTTGGAGTCATTGCAGCTAAAGGTGGCACAACCAGTTATTGAGTGTAAGGGGGCAATTACTTTTTCACACAGGGGAATTGGGTGTTGCATAACTTTATTTATGAAATAAATATGTAATTGTTGTGTTATTTGTTCACTTATGTTCCCTTTATCTAATATTAGGTTTTGGTTGAAGATCTGATAACATTCAATATCACAAATATGCAAAAGTAGAGAAAATTAGAAAGGGGGCAAATACTTTTTCATAGCACTGTATGACTAGTTTCCTGAGCAAATTAGAGAAGATGTTGTTAACAAACTATACTGTATAGCCTTCCTGTATTTTGTTTCAATCAATAAAAGCACATTCTGCCTAGTGGCGTGCGCTGTTGAGTTTTTTAAAACTATTCAGCTAGCCATTCTAAATCTCATAAGTAATGAGGTTGTAAAATGAGGTGGTGTTTTTGGTGTGACAGTAACGTTATACTATGCTATTACATTTGGTTGTGTTATGTAGAATACTAATTCATTATTATGTGATCTTCCAAGACATTGATTCAGCTTTGATGTAACTTTACTTAATGGGCACCATTATGAGAAGTGGCGGAGCGACGCTCTGGCAGCACGACACCCCTTCTCGCAAAATTTGGTGATGCAGACACGAGAAACCACGTGTGGCTGTTTTATACAAATCTGGGAATATGTGACCAAGGAAACATTTCTGGTTGGTCTCAGGGACTGTAAAACAGTTAGGAAGGGAGACTTTTAAAACAGGATTGAGTGAAGTAACAGCAAATGTGTTGAATGAGCAACTAATTAGAAACTTGGAGAGCCTCACAAGTTTGACGAAATTAGCTTATAGCCTATCTTTCAGTCTAATAAGGCTATTTACTTACTTTTGTAGCTCTTAGTCAGAAGCACGCTTCTCTAAGTTTAGCTGGAATTTTGCCCGAAAGGATATGAGAAATGTGATTGGTTGACGATAGGCCTATGACATTGGCCTACGTCTCGATCTCAACAACTATTGGAGAAGTGTTGAACATCACCAGTACCACATCCTTATGATATACATCTATTCATAAGTACAAAGTGACTGCAAGAGACAGGTTGGAATGTCTGAATGAAATATGGGACAAATCAACCTTTTCTTTCTAAATTAGTGGTGTTTGAATTTGTTGATAAATGCAGGACATTATTATTTGGTTGCGGGACGCAGGACAAAGGGCCAAAATGCAGGACTGTCCCGCACAATCCGGGACATGTGGTCACCCTACTCCCCTCCTCCCCCACTCTCTCCTACCTCACCTAGCCGGGGAAGACTCTCTTGAGATAGCCAACTTTAAAAAATGAAGCACATTCAATCAGCTATCTTGCAGACGGACAAAGGCATACCAGTTCAAAGTTAATGGAATAGTGAAAGGACACTACTTGTATCTAAAACATTCTTGGCTGTAAACGGTTCCAACTCCCCACTCTTATATTTAACTTGCCTCCCGGAAGATACCACACAACCACATCGCAGCAGCTCTGTCTTATGCTAAGATACAGTAGTAAGTGATATGGCTATCCTCAATGTAGATATGGCAGGGCTAGTGACTCCCACATGAATGCCTAAACAAACCCTGTGTATGATACTACTGGCTAGGGGGCAGAGAAGGGATCACTGAGAGCATCAAACAGGGGAGAGAATGCTGAAGGAGTCATGAGCAGAGCCATGTACAGTGCATTCGGAAAGTATTCAGACCCCTTCGCTTTTTCCACATTTTGTTACGTTACAGCCTTATTCTAAAACAGATTAAATAAATAAAAATCTTCATCAATCTGCACACAATACCCCATAATGACAAAGGGAAAAAAGGTTTTTAGAAATGTTTGCTAATTTATAAAAAATAAAGAATATAAATACCTTATTTACATAAGTATTCAGACCCTTTGCTATGAGACTTGAAATTGAGCTCAGGTGCATCCTGTTTCCATTGATCATCCTTGAGCTGTTTCTACAACTTGATTGGAGTCCACCTGTGGTCAATTCAATTGATTGGACATGATTTGGAAAGGCACACACCTGTCTATATAAGGTCCCACAGTTGACAGTGCATGTCAGAGCAATAACCAAGCCATGAGGTCGAAGGAACTGTCCATAGAGCACCGAGACAGGATTGTGTCGAGGCACAGATCTGGGGAAGGGTACCAAACAATTTCTGAAGCATTGAAGGTCCACAAGAACACAGTGGCCTCCATCATTCTTAAATGGATTAAGTTTGGAAACACCAAGACTCTTCCTAGAGCTGGCCACACAGCCAAACTGAGCAATCGGGGGAGAAGGGCCTTGGTCAGGGAGGTGACCAAGAACCCAATGGTAACTCTGCCAGAGCTCCAGAGTTCCTCTGTGGAGATCTGAGAACCTTTCAGAAGGACAACCGTCTCTGCAGCACTCCACCAATCAGGCCTTTATGGTATAGTGTCCAGACAGAAGCCACTCCTCAGTAAAAGGCACATGACAGCCTGCTTGGAGTTTGCCAAAAGGCACCATCCCTTCGGTGAAGCATGGTGGTGGCAGCATCATGCTGTGGGGATGTTTTTCAGCGGCAGGGACTGGGAGACTAGTCAGGATCGAGGGAAAGATGAACGGAGCAAAGTACAGAGAGATCCTTGATGAAAACCTGCTCCAGAGCGCTCAGGACCTCAGACTGGGGCGAAGGCTCACCTTCCAACAGGACACCGACCCTAAGCACACAGCCAAGAGAACGCAGGAGTGGCTTCGGGACAAGTCTCTGAATGTCCTTGAGTGGCCCAGCCAGAGCCCGGACTTGAACCAGATCGAACATATCTGGAGAGACTTGAAAATAGCTGTGCAGCGACGTTCCCCATCCAACCTGACAGAGCTTGAAGAATGGGAGAAACACCGAAAATACAGGTGTGCCAAGCTTGTAGCGTCATACCCAAGAAGACTCAAGGCTGTAATTGCTGCAAAAGGTGCTTCAACAAAGTACTGAGTAAAGGGTCTGGATACTTATGTAAATGTTTTATTTCAGTTGTTGTTTTTTTCATACATTTGCAAACATTTCTAAAAACCTGTTTTTGCTATGTCATTATGGTATATTGTGTGTAGATTGATGAGGAAAAAAACCAAATGTGGAAAAAGTGAAACGGTCTGAATACTTTCCGAATGCACTGTACTGTATGTCTCTAAATGGTTCTGTTCATGAGGTACTATAGAGCCCTGTTTGGCTGCAACAGTCCCACCCTATACTATAGACTATTGCCTAGTCACTAGGGTACAGAGGAGTATCATAGAGAGAGCAAATGTTGTAGTCATCAGCTATGCTATGGGGCTTTCACCCCCCTCCCTACCCGCCCCTCTACCCATCCACTGATCAGGAACTAAGCACTCTCTTTAATTGGGTGGATGGGGTTGATTGCCCGTGTGGACGACAGGGGCCCTGAGGAGTATTGGAGCTGTGTGTGTGTGTGTGTGTGTGTGTGTGTGTGTGTGTGTGTGTGTGTGTGTGTGTGTGTGTGTGTGTGTGTGTGTGTGTGTGTGTGTGTGTGTGTGTGTGTGTGTGTGTGTGTGTGTGTGTGTGTGTGTGCGTGTGGAACCATTTGGCCTCTGTGCTACCATTGAATAAAGCTGGGGCCCCGAGGCTCTCAGAGCAATCACACATCACACACCCTGGCGGCCATAATGAAGTGAAGCTAGCCTCCCCACTACCACGCCTGACAACGCTGAGCTGAGGCTGAGCTCACTGACTGACAACTGAGAGGAAACAGCCAAAGTTCCCTCTTTCGTTCTCCCTCACTCTCTGTGTCTTTCTGGATCTCTCTCTATCACTCTATCACTCACTCTCTCTCTCTCAATCTCCATCCTCTCTCTCTCGCTCTCTGTCTCTCTCTCTCTCTCTCTCTCTCTCTCTCTCTCTCTCAATCTCATCCTCTCTCTCTCTCTCTCTCTCTCTCTCTCTCTCTCTCGCTCTCTCTCTCTGTCTCTCTCCAAATCCCCAGCCCAACTTTACTTAAACCAACAGGTGAAGAAACTGTTGAGGAACTCTCCTGCTCAGTTTTAAGACTTATTTTCTTAGTAAGGCGTTGTCATTCACCTTGTCAAGTTCCTCATTGAAACTCCACAATAAAGCTCCACTATAGGATAAGCTGATGTAACTTAACGCAAAAGCTCCTTTTCAAGCTGGGAGATAGACACACTACTACGCTATTCGTAGTGAGGTGTTGTCATTCCCGAGTGTGTTCGCCATCACTTTGAAGTGGGGATGCTCTCATCTGCTGTCAATTTGCAGAGGAGCCCCAGTAGCTAGCTGCAGTGCGTTGTTGCTATCACTTAGAAAGGAGACACTGTTGTTGTTTTCAGAAAAAGGCCTGTCCTTACTTGTGGTGCAGCTGTGAGGTGTGCAGGTAAAGCTCCTTCCAGGCCAGGCAGCACTGAATGCAGTCGTTGAGGGTCTGCTTGCTGGAGACCACATAGCCTTGGAAGATCCTGTCCAGGGAGATATCTCTGCAGCACAGCCGGATAATCTCATTACTCATCTGGAACAACAACAACAACACAGAAATGATCAACAACAACAACAACAGAGAAAAGATGCAAGACACCACATTACCACTAAGGCTTGTGTGTGTAATACATGAGTAGAAATGACTTAGGCCTTGTGTTATGTATAGGGCCTTGAGTTATCCTGATTACTAGACCTGACCAGGAGAAACTCAGGCTCCTAGTTACCATGATGTAGCCTCACCAGGAGAAACTCAGGCTCCTAGTTACCATGATGTAGACTCACCAGGAGAAAGTCAGGCCCCTAGTTACCATGATGTAGCCTAACCAGGAGAAACTCAGGCCCCTAGTTACCATGATGTAGCCTCTCCAAGAGAAACTCAGGCCCCTAGTTACCAAGATGTAGCCTCACCAGGAGAAAGTCAGGCCCCTAGTTACCATGATGTAGCCTCACCAGGAGAAACTCAGGCCCCTAGTTACCATGATGTAACCTCACCAGGAGAAACTCAGGCCCCTAGTTACCATGATATAGCCTCACCAGGAGAAACTCAGGCCCCTAGTTACCATGATGTGGCCTCACCAGGAGAAACTCAGGGCTCCTAGTTGTAGATTAAAACAATTCCTGGTCAAGTCATTTGGTCAAGAAAACCCACAAAAAAGTTCAATCTGTGGAATTCATCAAAAATAATCTACAGATCATCCCCCTTCACCTTCCCTCTCTCTCTTTCAACTCCAAGCCTCCAGTCCAAGTGTAACATTTTGTTATCCTTGGTGTATGTATGGTTTTTAATATTCATAATGCTAAAAAGCTAGGTTGAAGGCCCTGGTATCCCCCTCCAGGGTTGGATCACACCAGATGTATGCAGATCTACATATGTTCTGTGCAGCCTGGCCGGCTCAGACTCTTGATGCAGGTGTGGTTTGTATTATAATACCACGCAGTGAGAGAGAGAAAAGGCCTACGCTTTAGAGGGGTAGAGTATAATTCAACCAGGCTCACATTTCAACGTTTCATAAACCCCGCATTTAATGTGGTGTGCTTGGTGTCAGTCAGCCATCGCTATCCTGTCTGTCACACTCACATAAACACAGGTAGAATATAGGGGAAGGGAGGGAGAGCGGGGTAAGGAGAGAAGAAACAGGAGAGAAAGAGTGTGAGAGAGAGAAGAGAGGGAGAAGGGACAGGAGAGAAAGAGAGAGACAGACAGAGAGAGAAAAAGAGAGATGAAGAGAGAGACAGAGACACAGAGAGAGAGAAAGAGAGAGAGAGAGAGAGAGAGAGAGAGAGAGAGAGAGAGAGTCAAAGGGAGGAGAGTAATTATTGGGGATGATGTATATAGTGGGGTATGTGGAATGACAGCTTCCCTTTCATTTCTCTGATCAGTGGTTTAATCCTGACAGAGGAACAGCGGGCTGGGGAGCTGAGCCGACCTGCTCTGCCTCACTGAAATGTGTGAGTGAGTGTGTGTGTGTTTGGTGTGTGCACGCGCCTTTGCGTTTGTCTCCTTTGCCTCTTTTTCCTCGTCTTCTGTGTGTGTGTGTGTGTGTGTGTGTGTGTGTTTGTGTGTGTGTGTGTGTGTGTGTGTGTTCGAGTGCTCACGGCACCAGGAAAATGTGTTCTACAGGCTGATTACACCGCCGAGCAAATGCCGCTTTTAATGAAGGAGGGGGAGAGAGAAAAACACAGGAAATTAAATTGATATGTAAATGACAGAAATTCTCATTTGGCCTGAAGGTGGAGAGTGCTAGAGCATTAACCAGCTTATGAGTTAATAATGGGTTTTTTTTCTCACTCTCGCCCTTTCTTAGAGAGAAAAAAAATGATGGAGAAAGAGAGAGGAAGAAGAAGAAAGATGAAGACAACATACAGGTAACTGCCCAAATAAAGGAAACACGAGTAAATGAGGGATACAAAGAGTTCAGAAATCTGCATTTTCAAAACAGAGATCCTCCAAAAATCTGTGTTTTAAACCATTTCACCTACGTTTTATATTGAAAGTCAAATGTTTTGCTTGAAGATGTACTTGCATCTTACTGGAGAAAAGTAGGCTACACCGAGAAAAGTACCAGAGACAAAGTAGCTACACATCAGTCAGAGCGCTGTCTGCTGATAAGAATGCCTTTTGGTGAATTCTCATCCAAGTGGAGAAGCGCAACTGAAGCACAACATTAGGCTGATGCCGAGCAGAAATTACAATAAGAAGAATTTTAGATCTGCGTTTTTGCGACCTCTGGTGTAATAATGACCCATTATTTTGGCTACCATGGCTAGAAGAAGACATCTCAGTGACTTTGAAAGAGGGGCTCCACCAGGCACTGGTGCCACTAACTTTTTCAGTCGGTGGCACCAGCCCATGATTTGGTGGCACCGATTTTTTTGTTGTTGCAGCGTCACAAAACAGAATACATTTGAGTCATCATCTTATATAGTCATTATAAAGTCATTCACAATACTTTATTAAAGAGAGTAGGGTGCTATAAAATCAGCGTTGTTGAGAATGCAGACAGAATCACAGAATCCAGACATTAAAACGGAATTCAACAATATTCTAAAATGTATTGAACACATTTTATTACGTTACAGCCTTATTAAAAAATTTATTAAATTGCCACTCAAGGACATTCAGAGACTTGTCCCGAAGCCACTCCTGCGTTGTCTTGGCTGTGTGCTTAGGGTCGTTGTCCTGTTGGAAGGTGAACCTTCGCCCCAGTCTGAGGTCCTGAGCGCTCTGGAGCAGGTTTTCATCAAGGATCTCTCTGTACTTTGCTCCGCTCATCTTTCCCTCGATCCTGACTAGTCTCCCAGTCCCTGCCGCTGAAAAACATCCCCACAGCATGATGCTGCCATCACCATGCTTCACCGTAGGGATGGTGCCAGGTTTCCTCCAGACGTGTCGCTTGGCATTCAGGCCAAAGAGTTCAATCTTGGTTTCATCAGACCAGAGAATCTTGTTTCTCATGGTCTGAGTCTTTAAATGCCTTTTGGCAAACTCCAAGTGGGCTGTCATGTGCCTTTTACTGAAGAGTGGCTTCCGTCTGGCCACTCTACCATAAAGGCCTGATTGGTGGAGTGCTGCAGAGATGGTTGTCCTTCTGGAAGGTTCTCCCATCTCCACAGAGGAACTCTAGAGCTCTGTCAGAGGGACTATCGGGTTCTTGGTCACCTCCCTGACCAAGGCCCTTCTCCCCCGATTGCTCAGTTTGGCCGGGCGGCCAGCTCTAGGAAGAGTCTTGGTGGTTCCAAACTTCTTCCATTTAAGAATGATGGAGGCCACTGTGTTCTTGGGGACCTTCAATGTTGCAGAATTTTTTTTGTACCCTTCCCCAGATCTGTGCCTCGACAGAATCCTGTCTCGGAGCTCTACGGACAATTCCTTCAACCTCATGGCTTGGTTTTTGCTCTGACATGCACTGTCAACTGTGGGACCTTATATAGACAGGTGTGTGCCTTTCCAAATCATGTCCAATCAATTGAATTTACCACAGGTGGACTCCAATCAAATTGTAGAAACACCTCAAGGATGATCAATGGAAACAGGATGCACCTGAGCTCAATTTTGAGTCTCATAGCAAAGGGTCTGAATACTTATGTAAATAAGGAATTCTGTTCATTATGTTTAATACATTTGCTAAAATTTCTAAAAAACAGTTTTCGCTTTGTCATTATGGTGTATTGTGTGTAGATTGCTGAGGAAATGTTTTTATTTAATGCATTTTAGAATAAGGCTGTAACGTAACAGAATGTGGAAAAAGTGAAGGGGTCTGAATATTTTCCTGTCTCTACATGTTAACGCTTTGGGAAGAATAAGATGCCAATTGTAAACTATACTGAACAAAAATATAAACGCAACATGCAACAATTTCAAAGATTTGACTGAGTTACAGTTCATCTAAGGAAATCAGTCAATTGAAATAAATAAATTAGGCCCTAATCTATGGATTTCACATGACTGGGCAGAGGTGCAGCCATGATTGGGCCTTGGAGGGCATAGGCCCACCCACTTTGCAGCCAGGTCCACCCACTGGGGAGCCAGGCACAGACAATCAGAATGAGTTTTTCCCCACAAAAGGGCTTTATAACAGACAGAAATACTCCCCAACACGTGGTCTGCGGTTGTGAGGCCGGTTGGACGTACTGCTAAATTCTCTAAAACGACTTTGGAGGCAGATTATGGTAGAGAAATTAACATTAAATGATCTGGCAACAGCTCTGGTGGACATTCCTGCAGTCAGCATACCAATTGCACGCTCCGTCAAAACTTGAGACATCTGTGGCATTGTGTTGTGTGACAAAACAGCACATTTTAGAGTGACCTTTTATTGTCCCGAGCACAAGGTGAAATAAGCTTTTGTGCGTATGGAAAACTTCTGGGATTTTTTATTTCAGCTCATGAAACATGGGACCAACACTTTACATGTTGCGTTTATATTTTTGTTCAGTGTATATTAAAGAAAACACGAGAAATAAGAAGTAAGATAGGAAGCTATATACAGGGTCAGTGTCAATACCAAATTTACAATGTGCAGGGATACTGGAGTATTTAAGGTATATATGTACATACTGTATAGACGGGGATTAGGAGAAAGCCTTCTGGTAGATGGAAAGGTTTCTAAAACTTCTTAATTAAATGTTAACTACAAAGTAGCCTGGCAGAATGATATCATGATTATTTGCATCAGGGCCTCCCGAGTGGCGCAGCGGTCTAAGGCACTGCATCGCAGTGCTTGAGGCGTCACTACAGACACGGGTTCGATCCCAGGCTGTGTCACAGCTGGCCGTGACTGGGAGACTCATGAAACGGCGCACAATTGGCCCAGCGTTGTCCGGGTTAGGGGAGGGTTTGGCCTGCCGGGATTTCCTTGTCCCATTGCGCTCTAGCGACTCCTTGCAAGCTGACTTAGGTCGCCAGCTGGGCGGTGTTTCCTCCGACACATTGGTGCGGCTGGCTTCCGGGTTAAGTAAGCAGTGCGGCTTGGCAGGGTTGTGTTTTGGAGGACGCATGGCTCTCTCCCGAGTCCATAGGGGAGTTGCAGCGATGGGACAAGACTGTAACTACCAATTGGACTACTGAGATGGTATTCAATAAATATCTTGCTACATCTAACATATTTTACTGTCAAAATAGGGCTCCAGAATTGTCTGATAGAATTGATCTTTACGTGCACTAATATTATATATAGGTGTAATTCAATTGGTGAAAATTCACCACTTGAGGAAGTGGAAACTCAAAACACATTAGCTAGATCGCTATCTCTAAATACACTACATTCCCAAAAATATGTGGACACCTGCTCGTCCAAAATCTCATTCCAAAATCATGGGTAGGGTATAACAGCCTCCACTCTTCTGGGAAGGCTTTCCACTAGATGTTGGAACATTGCTGCGGGGACTTGCTTCCATTAAGCCACAATAGCATTAGTAAGGTCGGGCACTGATGTTGGGCAGCGATTAGGCCTGGCTCGCATTTGGCGTTCCAAATCATCCCAAAGGTGTTTGATGGGGTTGAGGTCAGGGCTCTGTGCAGGCCAGTCAAGTTCTTCCACACCGATCTTGACAAACCATTTCTGTATGGACCTCGCTTTGCGCATGGGGGCATTGTCATGCTGAAACAGGAAAGGGCCACAAAGTTGGAAGCACAGAATAGTCTAGAATGTCATTGTATGCTGTAACGTTAAGATTTTTCTTCACAGGAACTAAGGGGCCTAGCCCGAACCATGAAAAACAGTCCCAGACCATATTCCTCCTCCACCAAACTTTACAGTTGGCACTATGCATTGGGGCAGGTAGCGTTCTCCTGGCATCTGCCAGACCCAGATTCGTGCGTCGGACCGCCAGATGGTGAAGCGTGATTCATCACTCCAGAGAAAGTGTTTCCACTGCTCCAGAGTCCAATGGCAGCGAGCTTTACACCACTCCAGCCAACGCTTGGCATTGCGCATGCTGATGTTAGGCCTGTGTGCGGCTGCTCGGCCATGGAAACCCATTTCATGAAGCTCCCGACGAACAGTTCTTGTGCTGATGTTGCTTCCAGAGGCACTTTGGAACTCAGTAGTGAGTGCGCACTTTAAGAATCTGCAGTCCCGTTCTGTGAGCCTACCACTTCGCAGTTGAGCCGTTGTTACTCCTAGACATTTCCACTTCAAAATAACAGCACTTACAGTCGATCGGGGCTGACGAACTGACTTGTTGGAAAGGTGGCATCCTATGACATTGCCACGTTGAAAGTCACTGAGCTCTTCAGGAAGGCCATTCTACTGCCAATGTTTGTCTATGGAGATTGCATGGCTGTGTGCTCGATTTTTATACATCTGTCAGCAATGGGTGTGGCTGAAATAGCGGAATCCACTAATTTGAATGGATGTCCACATACTTTTGTATATATAGTGTATAACACCTACTGCTTGTAGCCATGTATTAATCTAACAGTAAATGTAATGTCCTAAAAACACTTTGCAATGAAGCCTACTGCACTAGCGATGGCCGATCCGCAATTTCGCGCACTCCGTATTTCAAAGCCATATCAGATATCTTGATTGTAAAACAGTGTGCTCAATAATGAAAGTTAAGAAATAAAACATATACCCACAGAGAGCTGAGACCCTCCTCTCTTTAATATGCACAACTAGTTTCTTCCAAAGTTGAGTTTTTGTTCCCACAATTGCATTTTGAAATGTTATACAATCCCGAGAGGCACAGGAGGGGGGAGACAGAGTGTGAGAGGCTCGCTCAGTACAGCAGCCAGCCCCAGCGAAACAGGCAGGCACAGCGGCAGGCCAGACACTTTTATTACAGGAATCATGAGGATAATACAATTTACTTTTAACTAATTCATGGTTTTATCCGCCCAAAAAATAGGATGTTTTGATTGAGGTGAATTGTACAGCCAAGTCAAAGGGTTGCAAAATGCGACTAAATGGTCGCAGTCTGGAGCCCTAAAGGGTGTGTGTGTGCGTGTTTCTCAATCACCAGATATCAACCCAATTGAACACTTATGGAATATTCTCGAGCGGCGCCTGAGACTGTGTTTTCCACCACCATCAACAAAACATCAAATGATGGTGTCGCGTCCCTCCAATGGAGTTCCAGACACTTGTAGAATCTATGCCAAGGCGCATTGAAGCTGTTCTGGCAGCTCTGGTGGCCCAACGCCCTATTATGTTGGTGTTTCCTTTATTTTGGCAGTTACCTGTATGTCCCCTGAATCTAAACTCTTGAGATTTCCTAAGCTCTTGTATAATCAGGCAGTTTCCTGAGAATCTGTGGCTCTTCAAACTCCTTCATAGCGCGGAGACGGAGAGGCACGTCTTGACTTAAGAGTAAAATCCACTGGACTTCTCTTCTGTCTTCCAGACAGACAGAGACTGGAAGGCTTTGTGAAATACACCAGATGGTGTTGAATATCTCTGAGCTGGACAGGGAGAGAGACGGAGTGTGTGTGTGGAGGGTTTCCGACAGCTTGTTGTAACTGTGTAGCTCCATGTCCCAAATAACAATCCACAGTAGGCAATAGCAGACAACAGCAGCCGCTAAAGGGCTCACTAAGCTTGAAAATAAATGTTTGAAAATAAAATAAAATTGTATTGGTCACATACACATATTTAGCAGATGTTATTGCTGGTGTAGTGAAATGCTTGTGTTCCTAGCTCCGACAGTGCAGTAGTATCAACTATTCACAACAATACACAAATCTAAAAGTAAAATAATGGAATTAAGAAATATATCAATATAAATATTAGGACGAGCAATGTCGGAGTGGCATTGACTAATTACAGTAGAATAGAATACAGTATATACATATGAGATGAGTAAAGCAGTATGTAAACATTATTTAAAGTGGCCAGTGATTCCATATCTACGTATATAGGGCAGCAGCCTCTAAGGTGTAGGGTTGAGTAGTCGGGTGGTACCCGGCTAGTGATGGCTATTTAACAGTCTGATGGCCTTGAGATAGACGTTTTTCAGTCTCTCTGTCCCAGCTTTGATGCACCTGTACTGACCTCGCCTTCTGGATGATAGCGGGGTGAACAGGCCGTGGCTCGTGTGGTTGATGTCCTTGATGATCTTTTTGGCCTTCCTGTGACATCGGGTGCTGGTGATACGTTGGGCAGATCGTACCACCCTCTGGAGAGCCCTGCGGTTGTGGGCGGTGCAGTTGCCGTACCATGCGGTGATACAGCCCGACAGGATGCTCTCAATTGTGCATCTGTAAAAGTTTCTGAGGGTCTTAGGGGCCAAGACAAATTTCTTCAGCCTCTTGAGGTTGAAGAGGCGCTGTTGCGCCTTCTTCACCACACTGTCTGTGTGGGTGGACCATTTCAGATTGTCAGTGATGTGTATACCGAGTAACTTGAAGCTTTCCACCTTCTCCACTTCGGTCCCGTCGATGTGGATAGGGGCGTGCTCCCTCTGCTGTTTCCTGAAGTCCACGATCAGCTCCTTCGTTTTGTTGACGTTGAGAGAGAGGTTATTTTCCTGCCCCACTCTGCCAGGGCCCTCACCTCCTCCCTGTAGGGTGTCTCGTCATTGTTGGTAATCAGGCCTACTACTGTTGTGTCGTCTGCAAACTTGATGATTGAGTTGGAGGTGTGCGTGGCCACGCAGTCATGGGTGAACAGGGAGTACAGGAGGGGGCTGAGCACGCACCCTTCAGGGGCCCCTGTGTTGAGGATCAGCAAAGTGGAGGTGTTGTTTCCTACCTTCACCACCTGGGGGCGGCCCGTCAGGAAGTCCAGGACCCAGTTGCACAGGGCGGTGTTCAGACCCAGGGCCCCTAGCTTAATGATGAGCTTGGAGGGTACTATGGTGTTGAAGGCTGAGCTATAGTCAATGAACAGCATTCTGACGTACAGTGAGGGAAAAAAGTATTTGATCCCCTGCTGATTTTGTACGTTTGCCCACTGACAAAGAAATGATCAGTCTATAAGTTTAATGGTAGGTTTATTTGAACAGTGAGAGACAGAATAACAACAAAATGAGTATTTGACCCCTCTGCAAAACATGACTTAGTACTTGGTGGCAAAACCCTTGTTGGCAATCACAGAGGTCAGACGTTTCTTGTAGTTGGCCACCAGGTTTGCACACATCTCAGGAGGGAGCCTCTCAAAGCACTTCATGATGACAGAAGAGAGTGCTACGGGGCGATAGTCATTTAGTTCAGTTACCTTTGCTTTCTTGGGTACAGGAACAATGGTGGACATCTTGAAGCAAGTGGGGACAGCAGACTGGGATAGGGAGAGATTGAATATGTCCGTAAACACTCCAGCCAGCTGGTCTGCGCATGCTCTCAGGACGCGGTCTGGGCCGGCAGCCTTGCGAGGGTTAACACGCTTAAATGTCTTACTCACGTCGGCCACAGTCCTTGGGAGTGGGTGAAGAAGGTGTTTAGCTTGTCTAGGAGCAAGACGTTGGTGTCCGCGACGTGGCTGGTATTCCCTTTGTAATCCGTGATTGTCTGTAAACCCTGCCACATATGTCTCGTGTCTGAGCCATTGAATTGCGACTCCACTTTGTCTCTGTACTGACGTTTTGCCTTACTGACCATATTCCCAGCCACCTTGCCATGGTTAAATGCGGTGGTTAGCGCTTTCAGTTTTGTGCGAATGCTGCCATCTATCCACAGTTTCTGGTTTGGGTAGGTTTTAATAGTCACTGTTGGAACAACATCCCCTATACACTTCCTGATGAACTCAGTCACCGTGTCCGTGTAAGCGTCAATGTTATTCTCAGAGGCTACCCAGAACATATCCCAGTCCGCGTGATCAAAACAATCTTGAATCATGGATTCCGATTGGTCAGACCAGCGTTGAATAGACCTTAGCACGGGTACTTCCTGTTTGAGTTTCTGCCTATAGGAAGGGAGGAGCAAAATGGAGTCGTGATCTGATTTGCCGAAAGGAGGGTGGGGGAGGGCCTTGTAGGCATCTCGAAAAGGCGAGCAGCAATGATCTAGTGTTTTCCCTAAACGAGTACTACAGTCAATGTTTTGATAGAACTTCAGTAGCGGTTTCCTCAAATTTGCTTTGTTAAAATCCCCAGCTACAATAAATGCGGCCTCAGGATATGTGGTTTCCATTTTGCATAAAGTCCAGTGTATTTCCTTGAGGGTCGTCGTGGTATCAGCTTAAGGGGGAATATACACGGCTGTGACTATAACTGAAGAGAATTATCTTCTGAGGTAATAGGATCGGCATTTGATTATAAGGTATTCTAGGTTGGGTGAACAAAAGGACTTGAGTTTACGTATGTTATCACAATCACACCATGAGTAGTTAATCATGAAGCACACACCCCCGCCTTTCTTCTTCCCGGAGAGTTCTTTATTCCTGTCTGCGCGATGAACTGAGAACCCAGCTAGCTGTATGGACGGGGACAGTATATCCCGAGAGAGCCATGATGCAGTGAAACAGAGTATGTTACAGTCGCTGATGTCTCTCTGGAAGGAGATCCTCACCCTGAGCTCGTCTACTTTATTGTCCAGGGACTGAACATTAGCGAGTAATATACGCAGAAGCGGTGGTGGTGTGCCCGCCTCCTGAGTCGGACTAGAAGTCCACTCTGAATACCTCTTCTCCGCCAGCGGCGACTTGGAGCGGCCTCTGGAATAAGTTAAATTGCCCTGGGGGGTACGAACAAAGGATCCAATTCGGGAAAGTCGTATTCCTGGTTGTAATACTGGTGAGTTACCGCCGCTCTGATATCCCAAAGTTATTTCCGGCTGTATGTAATAACACAAAAAACGTTCTGGGCTAATAACGTAAGAAATAATAAACAACACAACAACAAAATAATACTGCAAAGTTGCTTAGGAGCTAAAAGCAGAAAAAAAGACCCTATTCACAAACCCTCTCGCGGTACATTTATTTAGGTTTAGTTCAAGGCTATAACAGACCAATACAGTAGAGGGCGATACAGGCCATGAAGTGCCACTATGTCTCTTTTGGTGATGATCTCAACTGGAGTTGTTTGGAACGCAGCTAGTTCCTGAGTGGCGCAGTGGTCTAAGGCACTGCATCGCAGTGCTAACTGTGCCACTAGAGATCCTGGTTCGAATCCAGGCTCTGTCGCAGCCGGCCGCGACCGGGAGACTCATGGGTGGCGCACAATTGGCCCAGCGTCGTCCAGGGTAGGGGAGGGAATGGCCGGCAGGGATGTAGCTCAGTTGATAGAGCATGGCGTTTGCAACGCCAGGGTTGTGGGTTCGATTCCCACGGGGGGCCAGTATAAAAAAATATGTATTCACTAACTGTAAGTCGCTCTGGATAAGAGCGTCTGCTAAATGACTAAAATGTAAAAAGCTAGCTACTGTGGGGATGTAGAACTAGCTAGCTAGTTTGCTAATAAACTGAAATCGGATGATGGCAAACTGCTTGTGTGAACATAAACCAGAGATTGTTCAGTCAAGATTCAGTAATGTATTCGAACTAGCTCCACCATCACTGACCAATAGGGCAGCCGCAGCATCCACAGGAACCCTCCCACCACCACTTAATTTGACCTATCACTGGCAGCGGTTCAGCAGAAATGAGTTTGAAAGGTAAGAAAATATTGGCTGCGCCGCCGCACACCAGCAGGAGCAAACAGCTGCCTTGTTCTGTTTACTTAGTTTTGTCTGCCAGAACTTGACAAACTGGAAGCATACCGTTACATACCAGGGACTATTATTATTAAAGGGATAATCCACCCCCAGAAATAAAAATCATGAAACTCCTGTCTATTTGGTGAAAGCCTATGTTCTGTCAGTGGGTAAAACAATTACAATTCCCAATGATTTAACTTCTAAGTTGTACGTCTGTGAAAATCAGGAAATCGTGTAGGAACGCGTCATAGTTACATAATTCTCGTCGCTTGTAACGCCAGGGTAGTGGGTTCGATCCCCGGGACCACCCATACACAAAAATGTATGCACACATGACTGTAAGTCGCTTTGGATAAAAGCGTCTGCTAAATGGCATATTATATTATTATTATTATATTTCATAACGTTTTTAAAACAATTACATGCACTCCAGATCGCCAAATCAGCCAATAGATGGTATGGCCATACTTGTTTAGAACACATCCATCCATTTATATCGTCATGACAAAGTATATATTTCGCTTAGATGTGCTCAATCTAAACAGTCTACCAAATTATTCCACTTCGTTTCTCCTTCAAGTACCATGTCGTAATGCGCCTGTGTCTGTGGGAAACAGAGATATTACAGAAAGGAGGAGATAGAAATCCCATTTGGCAATGAATGAGGAAATGCCCCACCCAACTGACTGTCGACCCATCGGATTCACGTTGTCATGCTGCGTCACGCGGTTGCTAAGCTAATCGCCACGCAATTTACATTTAAGTCATTTAGCAGATGCTCTTATCCAGAGCGACTTACAAATTGGTACATTCAACTTAGGATAGCCAGTGGGACAACCAATCCTTTTTTTTTTTTTTTTTTTGTGGGGGAGGGGGGGTAGAAGGATTACTGTTATACTATTCCAGGTATTCCTTAAAAAGGTAGGGTTTCAAGTGTCTCCGGAAGGTGGTCAGTGACTCCGCTGTCCTGGCATCGTGGGGGAGCTTGTTCCACCAATATTATTATTATTCTTTTTTAATTGGGGTGCCAGAGCAGCGAATAGCTTTGCCTGGGCTGAGCGGGAACTTTGCTTCCGTAGAGGTAGGGGGGCAAGCAGGCCAGAGGTGGATGAATGTAGTGCCCTCGTTTGGGTGTAGGGTCTGATCAGAGCCTGAAGGTAAGGAGGTGCCGTTCCCCTCACAGCTCCGTAGGCAAGCACCATGGTTTTGTAGTAGATGCGAGCTTCAACTGGAAGCCAGTGGAGTGTGCGGAGGAGCGGGGTGACATGAGAGAACTTGGGAAGGTTGAACACCAGACGGGCTGCAGCGTTCTGGATAAGTTGTAGGGGTTTAATGGCACAGGCAGGGAGCCCAGCCAACAGCGAGTTGCAGTAATCCAGACGGGAGATGACAAGTGCCTGGATTAGGACCTGTGCCGCTTTCTGTGTAAGGTAGGGTCGCAATCCTTTCTAAAAGTCAGGGTTCTAAAAGCTATACGATCTTCCAAAGCTATACGATATTACAGAGAACAAGTTAATTATCTCACATCTTGGAAAGTATTTGCAATGTTGTACTTCTTGTTCACGAAATTCATGCTAATGTTCTGTTTTTGAGCTAGTGCCCAATTGACTCCCATTCACTCCTTGAAGGACAGCTCTCCTTGTTCCAGAATCACCCAGAATGCACCGCGCGGCCCATTGACGACTTATGGGCAACGTACACAATGTGCGTTAATACGACTCTAATGCAGTTTCCCATATCCTCAAAAGTATCTCTGTGGGAAAGCAACGTTACTCTGCTCTCGCTCTGGGCAGAGATGCCGTTTATAGCTCAGTGGCAGAGACGAACTGCAAGTTGAACTCGGTGAGTAAGACTCCTAAATTGATAGTGCATTTTGTTTGGGCGATTTTACAGCTAGCTAGCTACTTGGTATTATTGTGTGTAGCTATGTTTTCTAGCTAGCCAGCCAGCCAGCCCAGAGAAAGAGAGCATTGCATTGTGGATTTTGTGGTAGTCTTAAACTGCAACAGATTCCCAAAACAATTTTCAAATGTTTCTACCAACCTTGTTATAACAAAAAAATTAAACATTTGTTCACATAAATTATTGTTTTCACATATTAGTGTTATTTAACACGATTTAACACTGTTAATCATAGGAATTAGTGGTTTGGGGTGGATTATCCCTTTAATACTAAGAAAATGTATGTCTGAATCCTATTCACTAGTGTATTAGTTGACCAGTCTCCATTGGGATGCATTGTAAGACTAATTAACCATGAGTGTGTGTATATTCAACAATTACCGGTACTCCAAAATGATCACACTACTTCAGCTATTATTATAAGGGGTTTATTATTTCGTTTTTTTAAATGTTTTTCTCTCTGGGCATTAGCTGAAACAGTGTACCACAGTCATAAGTCCATGGCCTCAGGGTCTGTGTTGTGTTCTCTCACAAGCAGCACAAAGAAAAGCAAAGCCGCAACAAATGAAGAAAATGGTTAGTGAGGCCCCTGCAGCAGGGAGGCAAGGGTGGGTGGCAAGGCAGACATACACAGACATCCACATGTACACACGTGCACCACCACACACACACATTAGATCTATACATGCGTGCACACAAACACACACTGCTTCTACCATGATTCTAATGTACTCTGATTAGAAATGATTAGCCCAAAACTCAAACACAGCGGAAACCACATCAGACAGAGCTGGTTCTGCTCCAGCTCTCAGAAAGAGAAAAAACAGATTGAATCGTCATTCCTTCTCTTGCTGAAATAAACACACATCGTTTCTTTCCTATTATTTTACACCACTGGAGGGAGAAAAGCCTCTCAACCATGAGACCAATGAAAACGTAGTGAGAGTGGTGGTGGTGGTGGTGGTGGTGGACACAGCAGTAGCAACACACACACACACACACACACACAGCTGGTGGTACAGGAATAACTTGGGGTCATTAGAGTTACAGCCAATGACAACAGTGGTGGTTGGGGTTGCTCTGCGGTTGCTGAGCGAAAGGAGCGGCGGTAGATGATCCGAGCCAAGTCTATGAACCAGGTAGTGTGATCCAGGTCACTGGTCACCAATGATGCCTTCATGATGCCTTGAAACTCCTGGCTCTACACAGAATGCCTTTATGCAGTAGTGCCACAGTGCACAGTTAGACGCACTGCAGCAGCAAAATGGTTGTTTAAAAAAAATGCTTTTCTTTCAGAGGGGTTTGTAGGAATAATAAATAAGAGGGCAGAGAAAAAGCCCTATCACATAGTAGAAATCACAGAGAACTAGTGGGAAAAGAAGTAAAAGACATTAAAGCCCATCTGTGATGCTTGGAGCAAGGCACCGCTTCAGTCAGTGTGAAGTTATGAACTGATCACTGTTCCTCAGCATATTATATTATAACAAACAGAGAAAACCCTGCTAAAACAAACTGCTATTCAAAATAAGCATTCATTTCCCCCAAACATTATTGAACAGAAGGTCCACTATTCCTTCTTTGTACGTTACACTAGTTTCTTTCCAGCTGGTGGAGAAACCGTGAGAGGTGTTGGATGAAGGTTGATCCGACCCGAGCACTGTGCCCTTTGAGCGGGTTAAAGTTGTGTCTTTGGACCATGTGTGTGGAGCTGGAGGATGAAGGAAGAAGTGAGAGAGGAGAGGGAGGGAGAGAGGGGGGCTCCTTTGAAACCTCCGTGGCTGGTGGGCCTTTGAGCTAGGTTATGTTGCTCCCCTGCCCACACCCCCACTAACCCCAAGGAAACAATTAAATCAAATGTTTTGTGCCAGTCAGTCTCTCTCCTTGATGTATTATCAAAGGGCCGGAGAGAGAGACTAGAAAAGGAGGGAGAACTAGAACAGGAATACGGTCGGGAGGAACGCAACAAACGATTCCAGCGACGGGAGAGGGGAAGGTCAGGGCGTAATTATGAGAGGTTAAATGCTTTTCCCGGCTTCGTCTCTCTAGGAGATTGAAATAAAAATGGCAGGATAATAAAACTAGTGTGGCCCTCTACACGGCTAACATGGAAGGGGTGTTGTGGCTGTGATCTCTCTCTCTCTGTTACTACAAGCTGATGCCTTATCAGAGGAACAGAGGAGTAGTAGTACGCTCTGATTGGAGTGCTGAGTAACATGAGAGAGGACCTGAGGGCCAGCTGATAGGCTGAATATTTAGCAGAAGGAGCGGTAAATGGTAGGAGTTGATAGGGAGGGATATGACTGGGTGGCTCAGTGAAGCAGGGTTAGGGTCAATTCCATTTAAATTCTTCAGTCAATTGAATCAAGAATTGAAAAGTGCCATTCATTCATTTTCAATTACGATTTTTCCAATCGAATTGAACTTTCAATTCACCTTCCAAATTGATTGAATTGAAATGAAATTGACCCCAACCTTTCACTGGAGTGAATCTGACAGAGAGAGGGTCTGTCCCATACAATACAAAAGCACAACTGTATCTCTACCTTTCTGAAGAGAGCGGTGAGCCTCTCGCGGGTGTTGTAGTAAACAGAGTTGACCCAGATGAGGCGGATGAGGTTGAGGACATGGGCCAGCTTGGGAGCCACCTCTCTAGGCTTGAGCTGAGCCATCTCCTCACAGGGCTCCCTCAGCAGGGACAGGAAGGACAGGTTGGACTGGGCTTGGAGAGAGCCATCCTAGAAACACAGACACAGCGTCTCAAATGATACCCTATTCACTATGTAGTACGCTACTTTCGACCAGAGCCCTAGTAGGGAGCGGAGTGGTAGGACTTGGATAGAGGGTATTGGTTTGAGGTGAACTCAATTTATTTTGGTGAGGTGAACTCAATTTCAATGATTTATGAATAGATTACTCTACAGTGTCAGAATTCAGAATTCCTGCATAATCAGGAAATATCCCATGTCTGCTATATGCATGCTAGCCTGGTCCCAGATCTGTTTGTACTGTCTTGCCAACTCCTATGGTCTCTGTCACGCCAGGAGTTGGCAAGACAGCACAAACACTGGGACCAGGCTATGTGTCTGCTTCTTTTTAAAATCCCTCTCTGCTGTGTGTGTGTGTGTGTGTGTGTGTGTGTGTGTGTGTGTGTGTGTGTGTGTGTGTGTGTGTGTGTGTGTGCTTGGCACCTGGATCTGCTTGGTCAGCTTGCAGAAGGGGGGTACGTAGGAGGACTTGGAGAGCTGCAGCGTGGCCTGGATGTGGCGGACCCCAGGCTTCTGCAGCTGCTGGCTGATCCCAGAGAGGTCGGCACAGCGGCTCCTCCAGAAGGAGATCTCCTCCAGGGGACCAGAGCTGTCCCCCGTCTCCACCGTCTCCTGGGCATTCAGCACCTCCTTGATCTGACGGGTCCAGTGGATCATCACCACTGGGGAGGGGAGGTAAGGGAGAGGAGGAGAGGTGATGGGGACAGAGGGGAGGAAAGGAGCAGAGAAGGGAGAGCGAAAGGAGAGGGAGAAGACAGAAGATGGCAGGGCAGTTGAGTTAGATGAGGGTGAGGATAACAGAGCACAACAGAGTCAGGTACATTAGGAGTAACATGAATTTTGCTCATGAATTAGAATGTGGAGATGTTGTGATATTTATGACAATACGCCGCCATCAGCTTCACACACACACACACACACACACACACACACACACTCCCCCGCCCCAGTCTTACTCTCCAGTCTCTGCACCAGCTCCTTGTCCTTGCTGGCCACCTCTGGGCTATGCTGCAGGGCCTCCATTGGGATATAAAGCAATGTGTTGCCCACCAGCTTGAACCTGGTGTCTGCACACACACACACACACACACACACAAATATTATTATATGAAACGCCATCTAATCATATTATGGTGTTGACAACTATGCAGATCAAGCATTAATTCTGAAGCATTCATATATTTGATTTCCAAGAAATACAGCAAATACAACAACATTTTAAATTGACTTCCTTGAAAACGCCTGATGTTGTATATCTATAAAATACTGTAACATGTTCCCCTCCATCATTTAGATGAAATTCTAATATCTAGTATATAGATACAAACCAGGCAAAACCAATGTTCACTACTTCTACTGTAGCCCACCAAGTAGAACTTAGTGGAAATAGTTCTCCGCATCTCTCATCCTGCACCATACACCTCAAACATCCCACCACTTGAGCGAGAAATGCAGGAGTGAAAGGTTGAACAAAAAAAACTATCATACAGAGAAACATGAAAGAAAAATGGTTTGAATGAAAGAAAAAGTGGTTGGTGTGTCCAAACAGAGTGCATTGGCCTGATAAATAAAGAGATGAAAGTTCGGAGTATCAGTGAGAACCAGAGACTCTGGCAGTACTGCCTTTGACTGGGAGGCTAGTTAGGAGACACACACACAGACACAGACACACACATACACACACACACATAGAGAGACACACAAACACGCAGCAAGACTGGAAGCACAACAGAGAGATGCTCTGGCCTTTATGGGAAGGGTAAGAACACAAAAACAGAAAGAGAGATAATGAGACGACTCTGAGCAGCGAGGGGTGAACAAAACCGCTAAAAGCAATGCTGTTTTTGGGTGTGTGTGTCTGCTTGAATCCATATGTGTGTCTGAGTGGAAACCTTTCGTGTATAAGTATCTATACATATGTATGTGTACAGATATATTTTGTTGTACTTTGTGTATTTCTATGTATCCCGGGGACCAGTTAGTTGACCTTTGGCAGATTGAAGTGAATGGATGAAGATACCTCAAGAGGATGAGGTAAAGCTTTGCCTTCCGGCCAAATGCATCTGCTTCCTGATTGCTACTGCAGCAGGCCAGGCGTACGTGAAACCTGTATACCAGGGGCCATATTTCCTGGGCAGTGCTTGGCTCTCACCTTAATTACATATTTATGTAGCAAATGTATTAAAGGCATCATCTGCAGTCACAGTGGTTGCGTCTCAAATGGCACCATATTCCCTATGTAGTGCACTGCTTTTGACCAGGGCCCATAGGGCTCTGTTCAAAAGTAGTGCACTATATATGGAAAAGGGTGCCATTGAGACGGACACATCATTCTTTTTTTGCCTCAGTAAGTTTAAAGTTTCAATATCTCGCAACAAGAAGAATGTTGTTTAGTTTACCCTGGACGAATGGTGATTTGCTTTTCTTAAAAAGTTTGGTATCCTTGAAATGTTTAGTTTTTTCTTAGATTGCAGGCACATAATTGACTGAATATGATCTGTAAAATGAGTCAGGGGGAAGAGAGGGGAAAACAAAGAATGCAAAGTACTACTGTCAGTACTAGTGTGTGTGTGTGTGTGTGTTCTGATTGTGGGTGTGCAGTTTCTGTTTACAAGCAGAGTATACAAAGTGGCGTAGTCTGCAGTGATTTGGATAATTAGCATGATAACTGAACCATCATAGCGCACCACTGGCTCTGTGTGTGTGTGTGTGTGTGTGTGTGTGTGTGTGTGTGTGTGTGTACGTGTGTGTACATGTGTGACTCTGACAACACTGCGTGATTATGATTATGACTACGTGTGTCATCATTGAGGTCACTTTCACTCAGAACTTTTACCTTTTTACTGAGAGGAAGAATAAGGCACGAATAGCACAATAGGACCCTGTAGGCTGCTACAGTACATGAAACAGATCAATGGTTTGCAGTCAAAGCAGTCGTTTCGTCAAAGGGAGAAATGTCACCTTCATTGTTGTTGCGGTTCTCTCTCAGAAAGATAGCTTTTTAGGTCTGAGCCTGGCCACTTTTTAGATATATTAGTGCAAAGAGGCTGCTCAGGGGACCTGGTGGGGAGAGAGGGGGATGAAATAGACAGAAGTGGAGGTGAAAGAGAGGGGGATAAAGGTGTGGAGGGTCTACAATAGACTAGCTGTAAGATGAAAGAAAGAGGGACTTCTGTGGAGTTGGGGAGGAAGAAGTGCAGGAACTGTGTGCAAGTGGTGAAGTGGTGCGTGTGTGGAAGGCTAACATTAGGTGGTGCTGTGACGACTCGAGGAGCCACCTGTAACTTAGCAGCACCTACCTGTGAGGTTTGTGAGGAAGCGGTGCATGTGGGCGGAGTAGTTGTTCTTGATGCTCTCGGGCCATGCGGTGCTGAGGGTGACCTGGGGGGCGTGCACGCCGTTCATCATCCTCAGCAGGCTCTCGGTGGCGTTGCCCCGCACCGTACCAAACTGCACCGTGCTCTCGAACGTCTCCTTAAGGATCAGACCGCCATCAGAGCGGATGAAGAAGGCCAGCTGGTCTACCACCTGTAGGGAGGGGGGAGAGGGGAGGAGAGGAGCACCAGACAATGGTTGGAAGAACAAGTTAAGGAAGAGGAGGGGGTGTGGGGAGGCGGGAAACACGAGTGGGTTATACATTTGAAGAGGTAACACATTAGCGAAATATATAAAAATACATAATTCAATTCTGCATTCCTTGATTCTCCTTTGTGTTATATGGAGGAAACGAAGTGGCGTAGCGCTGCCTGAAAATTGTAGACATTTTTCTTAATTCCTCAGAGTCTCTTTTAGACGGTGCTTGATATTCAGGGACATCATTATCTCAATCTACAAAGCTCCAATAATTTGTCATAATAATAATGCACTGACGGTACAGTACAAGGAAGGTGCTCAAGGAAGAATCTCTCCCTTGTTCTAACTGTGTGTGAACAGGGCTGGGGCTGGGGCAGTAGCTACCTGAGATCTCTACTTAAGGATATCTGCTTTGGAGCAAATCCTAACATTCAACTTAAGTCTAACTTTGACTTAGACTCCCATTGACATCAATGTATGACTGAGTGAAACTTCGACTCAAGTGAAGGTTATGATTTGACCCAATATGAAGGGTTATTGAGACTGTACCTGAGATGGCATGGTGTACTCCACCCTGAGGCCAGCGTAGGGGTCTGGGTAGACCACTAGGGTTCTGATGGAGCTGTCCAGGATGAACTTATCCAAGGCCTTCTCGTTCTCCTCTGACCAAGGCAGCTTAGACATGCTAGACAGAGCCACACGGTTTTTAAACAGCATCCTCTGGAGAAAAAAAAGGGAAAGGTGAACAACTTGAAACAAGCAAATAATCAATCAATTAAATGTATTCATAAAGAAAAAAACATATTTTAAAGTGGTTATCCCACTGGCTATAAGGTGAATGCACCAATTTGTAAGTCGCTCTGGATAAGAGCGTCTGCTAAATGACGTAAATGTAAATGTAATAAAGCCCTTTTTACAACAACAACCATCCGATCTTCCTTTACATGCAATTCTAAACTCCCAGAAGCTTTTGCAATAATAACACACAGTATTATTTCTTTATGGAGAGGACAGAGGAGAAAGAGCCAGCCTACCCCCAAAATATGTTATTATTACCCAAATATGTCATGGTCATATTACTATGCAGATAGATACAGGGCTGTGGTGCTCTGCTCTGCTGTCTTGTAATGTGGAATATGTTAGCAGGCAGACTGTGTAGCGGATGGGAGTTAGATCACCAACACTGTAGCTACACCACCAACCACCCCCACTCTGCCCCACAGCTGCTGCCATCTTCCACAGGGCTACGGTCACTGCATGGAAATGCCATCTCTGTGTGTGTGGGGGGGTGTGTGTGTGTTCAGAGTGGTAATTAATTATATTAATTCAATTGATGAGAGAGACAGTGACTGTGCGGGTTCACTGACCAGCTGCTCACAAATCACCTCCTCCTGTTCTCCACAATTATACCATTGTGTCCAATAGACTGGACTCTGGAGTCATATTTTGCATGATAAAAGTTTTCTCCTATGATTACGGATAAAACATAAAACTGGCTTTTGACATTTTGTAGTGGGTGCGTGCATGTGTGAGCGTGTGTGTGTGTTCATCTGCAATGGAGATACAGCGTAATTTGATTCCATCATTTCTAAGTCTGCTGGTGGTGCATTGTATTTGATAATCAATTCATTACTGTTGACAGGACCTTCGCTATAGGGAGATACAGTATCATGATGTATTTACCAGGCCTATGGTGTACGTGTCCACTTCTACTATGGTCACAGGTGTTCCTTGGCTGCTTTCCTCTTGAATCTCCTCTGTGCGTCACACACAAACACACGCACGCGCATACACACACAACACATTTCAATAAGCATACGGAATTACTGCGACAGACAGACTCAGATTTTCATAACTACATCTAATTTACTGCATTGTCAAGATAATCTCTGCTATTCTCTTTTCTGTCATTCTGGGGGGTGCAGTCATTACAGTGGTTATGACTTCAATGCCGATAAACGTCTGCTCTTGTAATAACTTAATTACATAATTTATAAATTTCTGATAAAAGTATCTGTTGTAAAATCTATTTTATGTCTTGTCATTTGAATAACCTTTTGGCAACCGAATCAATGAGAGTACAAATAGCTAATTGAGTCATTTGGAGCATTTGAACTATGAAGAAAACAAGCTGAATGGTTGCATGGTTCATGATGACATGTTCAGCAGGGCACAACCTTCTCAGATATAAATACATTATGGAGAACAGACTGACATAAACTTCCAGATTATGTAGAGAAAAGGAATCATGCAAGATGCCATTGTCTCACATCAGATGGCGTCCCTCCTCCTCCCTCAATCGATCTGTCTTGTAGTACGTGGAACTCATATTCACATTTAACTATTGAGCGTCCGCCATTCAAAAAATGTAAACATAGTTCCTAATTTTTTATATCACTGCACTCTCATTTGACTCTCCATGAAATTGGCAGAACAACTAGCTAAATTATAAAAAATGTTGTGACAGTAATTTAATCGTTTGCAATTGTGAGAGAAATAATACAAACGGTGGCGATCTCCTGCACAAATTCTGTAGAAGGACGTTGGTTGCCAGTGCAGTGACTTGGTCAGCTGTGTAGCTAACTTTTGTTTAAATGTCTATGGTTGTAACTTGCTAGCTTACTGACACAGCTAGCTAGCTAGTTGTCTAGCTCTTCCTTCACTGACATGAAAAGCTTGCTTAGCCTGCTTAAATTACGCTGAAGTTGTAGACATGCAGCCCCACAATTAAGAGGAACTGACTGTTATCATAAATCAGTCCGTAGATCAGAATGTTTCCCTGCGATCTAGCTACAGTAGCTTGCTAGCTAGCTTTTGTTGGAAGATTCAACATTGTGTGTGCAGCACTAAGTAGGTAGCTGGTTGGTTAGCAGCAGCATTGTTTCAGTCAAAGATGATTTCAGTGACTGGCTCAGCTGTTGCTGGACACATTTATGCTAGCTCTTGTGCCCATAGTCAAACTTCAGAAATACTGCTCATAATCCTTAGCTAGATGTAAAATGGGGTGACTAAGACTTCCTCGCCAAAAAAACATCAACATTATTGACAGATGTATTGTTTTAGCTTAGATTAATTTAGACTGTTTTGAGGCAGAAATGGGGTTCAGCAACAGACGATGTCACCTAGGTAACATTTTCTAATGTTAAGACAGCCCATTGTAGCCGGACTACTTTCGATCTATCTCATTGTCCTTTGGGAGATACGAGACAGATCAGTGCAGGCGGAATCGACGCGCTATCTGATGTAAGACAATGGCAAGCTGCTCTATCCATGATATAGTATTTCTATGTGCAACGTTTAGAGCGTTGATTGCGCCCACCTGAACACGATCCTGGTTGTGTGACATGCTAGACTAGTTAGTAATTAGAGGCAAGGTTTGGTTATGTTAGCCTGGTCCCAGATCTGTTTGTGTAATCCTGCCAACTCTATTACTGTCCTTCTCAAGGCAAACCTGTTTGGTATGACAATGAGTAACCTAACGTAGCAGGCCTTTCTTTCTTTCTGGTCCTGACGAGAAAAATCAACTGTCAGGGAGGTTCTCTTCTGCACTGTTGAACCAATCCAGTAAATGTGGAGGAGGAGTTAAGAGTGTCGCCTTATTAAAGTCCAAACGCGGACGTCGCGTCACAGGCTCTCTTTCCATTTCCCCTTTAAACCGGATGCATCCGGTTGTACCGACCCCGCAGAGGGTGGACAATGAGTGACAAGGAGCTGGCACGATAACACAAACAGACTTCCTAGCACTCAGGATTGGTTATGTCTCCTCTAGCCCTTTACCTCCAGGCTGCCTCTCCTGGTCTTCAGGCAGGCTCTCCCCAGGAGCAGGCGTGATGCTCTGGTTCTTGGCCTTCTTGCTCTTGCCAGAGCTGGAGCGCTTGGACATGCCCGATGATTTGCCCGAGCGGGGCGTCTCTGGGTCCGCCATGGCCAACGAACCAGCCGTTGATGTTTGTCGTCAGCTGTAGAGGAGAATAAAAAAAGAAAGATATACTGATACACTGACTCAGTGAAGGTGAATAAACTGAGCCTTTAGTCCCTCCATAGGAAACCCTATTCCCTAGGACTGTGTGGTGGTCCAGCCCAGAGAGTAAATGCTTGCAAATTTGTGTGAGACAGACAGTCCTGCTGTCTGGAGGACACATCTGAGACAAAAGTAATAAACTCAAAAAGGCAACAGGTTCATGAACTATTTATCTACCTGGGGCTGATATCCCCTCTCTGGTCTAGCCAGCCACCTCACTTGTCAAAGATGGCAGGGGGACCATGTCTTTATTAAAACTTTGATTAAGTTCCCAAGTTGTCAGTTTCTAAGGGTTGTAGCTATATAATAAAGGAGACAGGTTATTGAGGAAAGAAGAGAATGGGAGTAATAAAAAGAAGGTTAGCAGAAAACCCTTTGAAATACACCCTAGATGTGAAATGGGAGGGAGCAGGTAAAGTTGACAGTGATCAATAACATTAATATAGACTGAGTCTGCTTCTGGCAGAGATTAACTAACTGTTAGAGATACTGGGATTTAATGTCAGACAGTGGACAGTTATTGCAGAGGATAGCCACCAAGAATTGTCCCAGTTGGAGATAACGAGTGTCAAGTGAGTATATAAAAGGCTTAGCTACTGTATATTGAACATACTGTAACTAGCTAATGTAACTCGATACACATTTCTTTCTTTATAAGTTTATCATTATTTGAAGGCATGCTAAATTCATAATTTCCTTTCCAAAATGGTACATTTGTATATAAGTAGAATTACTTTCCAGCATTTCACTAGCGAGCTGCAGACCAAATAGATTAGCTAGCTAGTTAGCTAGCTACAGTAGCTAACGTAGCTAGCTAGTTGACAACCACCTTACCTTTCGTCAGGTAATAACTGTTTGCAACACCACGTTTTTTATGATTTGCCTAGATATAACACCTACATAAATACTGTTTATTCTTACATACTCTAAAACCACTACATATGAAATGGTGTGATACAATAGTTTTGAAGTAAACTGGCTAGCCAACTTTGTCGGTTTCTTTTATGGTTGTTGTCTCCACTCTCGTGCTTTGAAGAGGCGCGTTTGTAGACACGTCTCCATAGAAACGGCACAAGAGAGGGGGTTGCTTGCACCCCTTCCACATACTCTTGCCCTTTCTTGTTGCAATCGCACCGCACGAGAAGGCAAGCCCTCTACAATAATGGAATGTGAGCCTTTATGTCCCAGTTTGCAAATTGATTATACAGTATGTTATCTCCTAATCATGATAATAATATAATATGCCATTTAGCAGACGCTTGTATCCAAAGCGACTTACAGTCATGTGTGCATACATTTTTACGAATGGGTGGACCCGGGGATCGAACCAACTACCCTGGCGTTACAAGTGCCATGCTCTACCAATTGAGCTACAGAGGACCACAATTACCAAATGGTAATTAGGCTACCCCATCTTGATGCAGATGATGAAAGGTTCATGAAAAAATCTTTATAATTTGTCTCAAGCCCATACAAATTCAGATAAATAGCCATTATAAATACCATATCACATTGCTTTCATTATCAAACAGCACAGTGAGAAATCCAGCAGGTTTGGCAGAGAAGAGTTACTGAGTGAGCATGCCATGTTTGAGTGAATACAACCAATTGTCACTACTCATTTTACAAAATCATTCATCATCATAATCGACAAATGTAGGCCAACCAAGTGAATGGTAATTTTAAAAATGATCAGCATTAGTTTTTGCACATTCTGTAGTGAAATTGACATATGACATTCCTGTCTGGAGACGCCGTGGAGAACGTTCTGCTGCCTGCAACATCCTCCAGCATGACCGGTTTGGCGGTGGGTCAGTCATGGTGTGGGGTGGCATTTCTTTGGGGGGCCGCACAGCCCTCCATGTGCTCGCCAGAGGTAGCCTGACTGCCATTAGGTACCGAGATGAGATCCTCAGACCCCTTGTGAGACCATATGCTGGTGCGGTTGGCCCTGGGTTCCTCCTAATGCAAGACAATGCTAGACCTCATGTGGCTGGAGTGTGTCAGCAGTTCCTGCAAGAGGAAGGCATTGATGCTATGGACTGGCCCGCCCGTTCCCCAGACCTGAATCCAATTGAGCACATCTGGGACATCATGTCTCGCTCCATCTACCAACGCCACGTTGCACCACAGACTGTCCAGGAGTTGGCGGATGCTTTAGTCCAGGTCTGGGAGGAGATCCCTCAGGAGACCATCCGCCACCTCATCAGGAGCATGCCCAGGCGTTGTAGGGAGGTAATACAGGCACGTGGAGGCCACACACACTACTGAGCCTCATTTTGACTTGTTTTAAGGACATTACATCAAAGTTGAATCAGCCTGTAGTGTGGTTTTCCACTTTAATTTTGAGGGTGACTCCAAATCCAGACCTCCATGGGTTGATACATTTGATTTCCATTGATAATTTTTGTGTGATTTTGTTGTCAGCACATTCAACTATGTAAAGAAAAAGTATTTAATAAGATTATTTCATTCATTCAGATCTAGGATGTGTTATTTTAGTGTTCCCTTAATTTTTTTGAGCAGTGTACACAGTTGAAGTCCAAGGTTTACATACACTTAGGTTGGAGTCATTAAAACTTGTTTTTCAACCACTCCACAAATGTCTTGTTAACAAACTATAGATTTGGCAAGTCGGTTAGGACATCTACTTTGTGCATGACACAAGTAATTTTTCCAACAATTGTTTACAGACAGATTATTTCACTTATAATTCACTGTATCAAAATTCCAGTGGGTCAGAAGTTTACATACACTAAGTTGACTGTGCCTTTAAACAGCTTGGAAAATTCCAGAAAATGATGTCATGGCTTTAGAAGCTTCTGATAGGCTAATTGACATAATTTGAGTCAATTGGAGGTGTACCTGTGGATGTATTTCAAGGCCTACCTTCAAACTCAGTGCCTCTTTGCTTGACATCATGGGAAAATCAAAAGAAATCAGCCAAGACCTCAGAAAAAGAATTGTAGACCTCCACAAGTCTGGTTCATCCTTGAAAGCAATTTCCAAACGCGTTTATATGTACAAACATAGTATGCAAATATAAACACCATGGGACCACGCAGCCGTCATACCGCTCAGGAAGGAGACGTGTTCTGTCTCCTAGATATGAACGTACTTTGGTGCGAAAAGTGCAAATAAATCCCAGAACAACAGCAAAGGACCTTGTGAAGATGCTGGAAGAAACAGGTACAAAAGTATCTATATCCATAGTAAAACAAGTGCTATATCGACCTAACCTGAAAGGCCGCTCAGCAAGGAAGAAGCCACTGCTCCAAAACCGCCATAAAAAAGCCAGACTATGGTTTGCAACTGCACATGGGGACAAAGATTATACTTTTTGGAGAAATGTAGTCTGGTCTGATTAAACAAAAATATAACTGTTTGGCCATTATGGCCATCATTTTCATTGTTATGAAAAAGTGGGATGCTTGCAAGCCGAAGAACACCATCCCATTCGTGAAGCATGGGGGTGGCAGCACGTGGGGGTGCTTTGCTGCAGCAGGGTCTGGTGCACTTCACAAAATAGATGGCATCATGAGGAAGGAAAATTATGTGGATATATTGAAGCAACATCTCAAGACATCAGTCAGGATGTTAAAGCTTGGCCAAATACATTTAAACTCAGTTTTTCACAATTCCTGACATTTAATCCTAGTCAAAATTCCCTGTTTTAGGTCAGTTAGGATCACCACTTTATTTTAAGAATGTGAAATGTCAGAATAATAGTAGAGAGAATTATTTATTGCAGCTTTTATTTCTTTCATCACATTCCCAGTGGGACAGAAGTTTACATACACTCAATTCGTATTTGGTAGCAATGCCTTTAAATTGTTTAACTTGGGTCAAACGTTTCGGGTAGCCTTCCACAAGCTTCCCACAATAAGTTGGGTGAATTTTGGCCCATTCCTCCTGACAGAGCTGGTGTAACTGAGTCAGGTTTGTAGGCCTCCTTGCTCGCACACGCTTTTTCAGTTCTGCCCACACATTTTCTATATGATTGAGGTCAGGGCTTTGTGATGGCCACTCCAATACCTTGACTTTGTTGTCCTTAAGCCATTTTGCCACAACTTTGGAAGTATGCTTGGGGTCATTATCCATTTGGAAGAGCCATTTGCGACCAAGCTTTAACTTCCTGACTGATGTCTTGATGTTGCTTCAATATATCCACATAATTTTCCTTCCTCATGATGCCATCTATTTTGTGAAGTACACCAGTCCCTCCTGCAGCAAAGCATGATGCTGTCACCCCCGTGCTTCACGGTTGGGATGGTGTTCTTTGGCTTGCAAGCAACCCCTTTTTTCCTCCAAACATAACGATGGTCATTATGGCCAAACAGTTCTATTTTTGTTTCATCAGACCAGACGACATTTCTCCAAAAAGTACGATCTTTGTCCCCATGTGCAGTTGCAAGCCGTAGTCTGGCTTTTTTATGGTGGTTTTGGAGCAGTGGCTTCTTCCTTGGTGAGCAGCCTTTCAGGTTATGTCGATATAGAACTTGTTTTATTGTGGATATAGATACTTTTGTACCTGTTTTCTCCAGCATCTTCACAAGGTCCTTTACTGCTGTTCTGGGATTGATTTGCACTTTTCGCACCAAAGTATGTTCATCTCTAGGAGACAGAACGCGTCTCCTTCCTGAGCGGTATGACGGCTGCGTGGTCCCATGGTGTTTATACATGCATACTATTGTTTTGTTTGTACAGATGAACGTGGTACCTTCAGGCGTTTGGAAATTGCTCCCAATGATGAACCAGACTTGTGGAGGTCTACAATTATTTTTCTGAGGTCTTGGCTGATTTCTTTAGATTTTCCCATGATGTCAAGCAAAGAGGCACTGCGTTTGAAGGTAGGCCTTGAAATACATCCACAGGTACACCTCCAATTGACTCAAATGATGTAAATTAGCCTATCAAAAGCTTCTAAAGCCATGACATCATTTTCTGGAATTTTCCAAGCTGTTTAAAGGCACAGTCAACTTAGTGTATGTAAACTTCTGACCCACTGGAATTGTGATACAGTGAATTATAAGTGAAATAATCTGTCTGTAAACAATTGTTGGAAAAATTACTTGAGTCATGCACAAAGTAGATGTCCTAACCGACTTGCCAAAACTATAGTTTGTTAACAAGAAATGTGTGGAGTGGTTGAAAAACTAGTTTTAATGACTTCAACCTAAGTGTATGTAAACTTCCGACTTCAACTGTATATATTATGCTTTGAAAGAGCATCTGACTCACTGCAGGGAGAGTGCCTGAGGATGCCTAGGCTTAGCCATTGAAACATGTCGCTTTATGAATGTTAAACTGGGATGGACATATCCAATGTAAACACATAGCTAACTGGAAAAAAATCTAAGCCATGGGGGCATCTACTCATTTAAATATAACAAAATGCACCCTTACTGTAGTAGGCCTATTCACGGTCTGCACTCTGTTTCTCTCCTCCAATTTATCAATCATGTAAGGATGGAGTGGCATAGTGGATTGAGAAAAATAAACTGTAGGCCTACCTAGAGAGCCCTCTCAAATGTCAACATGTCATTCCTAAGAGGCTGAAACAAGTTTGAAACACATACATTTTTCTAGTCTAACAAATCTGACTTTCACTTTTCACCATTTTCTCCATCTCAAGCTTTTCAGATGGACAAGGTGAAAATGGACAGGCACCAGTAAGATTCCTGTCTATTCGTTGACCCTTGAGGATCACACAGCCATAGTGAGCCACTTGCTTTTTACTCTAAAGGGTAAGTACCACGTCTGGGATTCCTCTAGACTCTGAGAGATGGAGAGTGCACTCTTTCAACCCTCTCTTGTGCATCAGAATATGGACACAGACAGCTCAAAGCTGAACCTTCACAAAAGGCAGCAGGGGAGTTGAAGTTCATGGCCTTCTATTTATATATATATATATATATTATTATTTTTTAAACATAGATTCAACTTTAAATTCCCTAAACCCCTTTATAAGCTATGTTGGAAGCCTCCATAACGCATTCAACTCAATTACCTGTCTATTCCACGCACAGAGAGTCTGAAATCTACAAACAAGGCTGTGCTCTGTGGCCTCTCTCTCTCACACACACACACACACACACAGAGTGAGAGAGTAAACTGTTCAGTCTATCTATGCTGTCTTGTAAACATCTACACAAAACGTACATTTTCTTGAATGTGCAATGCATCTACTGATTCATCGTTCTGTAGCCTAACACCAGAGGAAATGGAGGAATAAAGTCTCAAGACACGTCAAAAGAAACAGAATGATACAGCGGTACATTTAAAACACATTTAGAGCTGTGTCGGTATTTGACTCAATGTGTCTTGAGATTTGACTGCATCTCAGAAGGTAACTAAATACCCTATTTTGCTAGGTCATATTCCTCACAGTCTGTGTGTGTTTGTGTGTGTGTGTTTGTGTGTGTGGGCGGGTAGGTTGGTTGGTGCAACTGCTCTCTGCTAGCTGCTTTTGAGCAGAAAGTGAAGGTGAGTCAGCAAGAAGGCTGATGCAGGAGTGAGCAGGACTGATGCACACACACACACACACACACACACAACAGCCCACTGGCTCATCAGTCTCCTGTCAATGGAGCCTTGTTTTTACTCAGCCACTGCTCTTTATACCTCATACTGTACATTACTACTGCAGTGAGGCTTAGTCAGCCCACACACAGACAGAACAACAGCATATTGTTATAAAATGAGTTTGTTTACCTGGCTTCCTGTTAGACTATGGTATGATTTAGGGCTGAGTTTTTCCTGGCCATGTGATCTGAGACTGATCAAGGTAAACTCTGGCTCCTGGCCCTGAGTCACGTGGTCAGGAGAAACTCTGGGCCCTGGCCCTGGGTCACGTGGTCAGGAGAAACTCTGGGCCCTGGGTCACGTGGTCAGGAGAAACTCTGGTCCCTGGCCCTGGGTCATGCGGTCAATAGAACCTCTGGGCCCTAAATCTTGACTGTGCAGACCTGTACTTTGGAATTAGTAGCTTAGCAAGGCAGTTGTAGTGCTGTGTAACTGCTACAATATCAGATACTTCAAGAATGTGCATTAGCAGGCCACAGGCTTGTTTCTGGGCAGCATATTACATGGCCCCTAACAGGACAGATGCTGCTACCCATTTACACTTTTACCCCCCAAGAAACTGTAACATGTTCCCATTTTGGTCACAAACATTGCCCTCCAGAAGTAATAATACCATCTGGATGTCTGTGCGACTAGCAAAGCATTAAGGCATCCATTGAAATCAGCAGAAAAAGAAGAGGCTAAAAATGTTTTAACAAAACATGCCTACGCAGGGACACATTCTTTTTTAAGATGAATGGCAAGGAGAGAGTCCTTTTTATTTGTTTGTTCGTTTTATTTCTCAATAATTCATTTGTGAAGAAGAAAAGAAGGACATACAGTTGAAGTTGGAAGTTTTTTACACTTTCCAAACGCCTGAAGGTGCCACGTTCATCTGTACAAACAATAGTACGCAAGTATAAACACCATGGGACCACGCAGCCGTCATACCGCTCAGGAAGGAGACGCGTTCTGTCTCCTAGAGATAAACATACTTTGGTGCGAAAAGTGCAAATCAATCCCAAAACAGCAAAGGACCTTGTGAAGATGCTGGAGGAAACAGGTACAAAAGTATCTATATCCACAATAAACGAGTCCTATATTGACATAACCTGAAAGGCCGCTCAACAAGGAAGAAGCCTCTGCTCCAAAACCGCCATAAAAAAGCCAGACTACGGTTTGGAACTGCACATGGGGACAAAGATTGTACTTTTTGGAGAAATATCCTCTGGTCTGATGAAACAAATATAGAACTGTTTGGCCATAATGACCATCATTATGTTTGGAGGAAAAACGGGGGGGCTTGCAAGCCGAAGAACACCATCCCAACCGTGAAGCACAGGGGTGGCAGCATCATGCTGTGGGGGTGCTTTGCTGCAGGAGGGACTGGTGCACTTCACAAAATAGATGGCATCATGAGGAAGGAAAATTATGTGGATATATTGAAGTAACATCTCAAGACATCAGTCAGGAAGTTAAAGCTTGGTCGCAAATGGACAATGACCCCAAGCATACTTCCAAAGTTGTGGCAAAATGGCTTAAGGACAACAAAGTCAAGGTATTGGAGTGGCCATCACAAAGCCCTGACCTCAATCATATAGAAAATGTGTGGGCAGAACTGAAAAAGCGTGTGCGAGCAAGGAGGCCAACAAACCTGACTCAGTTACACCAGCTCTGTCAGGAGGAATGGGCCAAAATTCACCCAACTTATTGTGGGAAGCTTGTGGAAGGCTACCCGAAACGTTTGACCAAAGTTAAACAATTTACAGGCAATGCTACCAAATACTAATTGAGTGTATGTGAACTTCTGACCCACTGGGAATGTGATGAAAGAAATAAAAGCTGAAATAAATCATTCTCTCTACTATTATTCTGACATTTCACATTCTTAAAATAAAGTGGTGATCCTAACTGACCTAAGACAGGGCATTTTTTACTAGGATGAAATGTCAGGAATTGTGGAAAAACTGAGTTTAAATGTATTTGGCTAAGGTGTATGTAAACTTCCGACTTCAACTGTATTTCCCTTTGCTTGTTTTGGATCCTTTGGGACGGGAAGTTTGTTGGGTACATTTTGGGACAGGCAGCAGCCATAGACGGCCATTGGGGACTACGGGTCCTTCTAGGCCCCCATCATCAGTCTGCAATTTGTCTAGACTCAAAGCTCAATATCTTGATGTATGTTCTGGACTCTAAATCTAGTTTCATAGACCTCTGAAGCTCCAGACTAGCCAATCTATGTAAGTGTGAGGAGGATGTATTATTTTTTTAAAGCAGCACTCTGTCTATATCACTGCTGCCTGCTGTCAACAGTTGTTGTTGTCTCAACTCAATTGGCAATAATTTTCTAGGTGCCCTCAATTAACTGATTTATCAAAGCTAAATGTAGATGTGGGGATTGAAAAATAAAGGCTTTATTAACATGTAAAATAAGGAGCTGTCTCGCTGAAGCATTGAAAAGGCCAACAATATGCAGTGCAGCAATGTTTCATGCTATTAAAAAAACCCTGCGATTGGTTACAACTTTGTGACACAATACAAAAGCCCTGGCCTCCACTGATCCCGTTGGAATTAAAAGATTAAAAGGTTCCTGTTCCTTCTGTGTTGTTGACAGCAGTTCTGGCTCATTAGAGACATTAACATTAAGCCAGGCCCATCAATAACCACTTGGCTGAGCGATCACTCTTCTCAGGAGACACACACACACACACACACACACACACACGCACACACGCACACACGCACACACACACACACACACACACACACAGACACACACACAGGAGCACACAATCATAGCTATCACACACTCACACACAACGATCGTTCCTCCAGTAGACGCCCAGAGGACCAGGGGAATGGGGTGCCTCTAGCCAGCTTATCTGGCCCACAGAGAGCACCCTTCATCTGCCCGCCACACCACCTGGTCTGCCTACGTCCGCCTGTCTCCTGGAATGACTCAGGGTGTTTCAGTGTCTCCGTCCGTGACTGTTAGAGTCTTGTTGTTGTTCAAGTCTGTCAACTGGTGCCGGATCGGTTTGTCAGTATGTCAGCTTGTTTGTCAGTTTGCTACTGTGGACTCTCTCACCAGTGCCAAGAGAGGACCAGTGTGTGTGTGTGCGTGCGTGCGTGCGTCCGTCTGTCCGTGTGTGTGTGTGTCCGTGAGTGTGTGTGTGTGTGTGTGTGTGTGTACCAGTCTCTCTAACTTAGTATTTTCTGTATTTCTGTCCATTACTTTCATTCATGTGTGCCATAAGAGGGACTCAGGGGGTGTTATTGTCAGTGTAAAGACGTGACAGCCAGCTAGTCACAGCCTGATAATGTGTCACAGTGAGTGGCAATGCCAGTCTCAATGGGCCAGTCAGTCAGTCTACAAAACACAATATCTAACTGTCTGATAGTCGGCTGGGTTTTGTGAATGTGTGTCAGTGAGAGAGCCGAGAGAGAGAGAGGAGAGAGAGAGAGAGAGGGGCAAATGATTGTCAGTCCCAATTGCAACAGCATGTGTGCCTGTGAGTGCAGAGAGAGAGATTCTGAGTCTGAGGGGCAAATGATTGTCATGTAGTCTCCGGTGGTCCCACTACAGCTCATCATGCAGGGCGGGCCCCCCAGCCTGGTCCAGGGCCCCCATCAGTAGCAGAGCCCCTGTAGTGTTGTCCCTCACCAGGACCATGAAGTAGTGGTCGGCGTAGAACAGCTTGGGCTTCTCCACCTTTTCGTCCCCCAGCTCAACCGATCCCTCCCCAGACTCGGAGCCCAGTTCCAGGGAGGCCCAGTGGAGGATGGCACCTAGGTGGAGCCCTTTCCCCTTTCTCTGGCCCTTGGCCACGGAGGCCCCAGAGAAAACAAGAGAGAAAGACAATCAGTACTTTGGACATGGACGGACACAAACTCAATTAAATTCCCCAACTACAACCTCCTAACTCTCCACTAGAACATGTCCCGCGTCAGGAGACACCAGCTCAGGGCGTCTGCCTCCCTCGCTGCTTAATTATGCAAGCAAAGTCCAAACAATGTCGGGTGGATTAAAAAATGTCATATGGGGAGTGGGGGGAAAAAACACTGCAGTCTTCCAAACTCGCAAATCATCAACACAAATATAAACAAAACAAACAAAATGTACGGTCTATCACAAACTAAATATTTTCTCCCAAATTCAATCAAACGCTGACAGATGACCTTGTTGCGACGTGACGGTACAAACGCGATGTCTGGAGCTGCTGTGTGTGTGTATCGTAGAGGCGGGCAGGGAAGTGTCCCATGAATAATGTACGAGGGATGGTTCTATGCCTCGTGACCTCACCATGCAGCCACCTCCTTTGTTGTGCCTTTGATATGAATTCCAACAGGAAGATGCAGCATCGTCACGGTGACAGCTATTTTATCCTTCCACATGCAGAAGAGAGGACCACTCACACTCCACATGACAGACTACCACAGAGGGTAGTGGGGGGAGGGAGGTAGGTAGGGGGGAGGCAGAGGTGCGTAGGGGGGAGGCAGAGGGCAGGGGGGGTACAAGCCGAGGGAGGTCGAGGGCGAGGACGAGGACGGAGAAGTGAGTGAGTGATGATGCTGTTTTCGTGCATTCTGGGTAGTCTGTTGTGAATACGACCACCTTTGTTGATAATGATTCGCTATCTAATCTTTTCCCATCTGACAGTTCACTATGCGAATCTCAGACAATTTGATATTATTCACATAAGGCAAAACATTTTACAATACTTTTAGTTGTTAGGTTTTTTAAGTGATTTTCATGCTTCTGTGTTACAGACTCCCAGACTCAATAGAAAGGAGACTGTTCTATATAAAGTAGATGCACCAGTAAGAGAGGGCTAGTTATTAATAGAACAGGGACCTTGTCAGTTTGTGTCACCTGCTTTAACGTGATACAACTGGATCCACTGCTTCCATTTTACACGATGCGTGTCCCTGCTCCGTTCCCCCTCTCCTGTGCGTTCACGGCAGTCCACACACACACACACACACCACCCCCTGCTCTCTAATGCACTTCTATTGTCCTCATCTATTATTCCTCCCTTCTTCTCCTGTCTTCCGCCCTCCACCACTTCATCACTGTCTCTCTCCGCTGCTCTGCCACCTCTGTGGCATCCACATCCCTCATCTGCCCCTCGCACCTCTATTCTATCCTCCTCTGTCTTGCTCCCTCTATTTCTCACTCGCTCTTTTTCCCTTTCTCAGAACATCCTTCTCTTTTTGGACGTTCGTAACCTTGTATACATCACTCTTTGCCATCGGCAATCATTCCAAGGTTTTTCGGTGCCTTATCTTCCAGTTAACAGAAATAGACTTCAAACTAGTGAATAACCACACTTCTAGGAAGACAAACGTTCTACACACCACAATAAACAGTCTGGCAGAATTCTCCTAGCCTTATCCCAGATCTGTTTGTGCTGTCTTGCCTACTCCTATGGTTATTGTCAGCCATTGGCAATACAGATCTAGGATCAGGTTACCTCTCCTCCTCCTCCTTAACTGCATGTAAAGTTCTCTCTCTCTCTGAGAAGTCAGTTAGTCCCGGTTTGCCTGACCTTAAGCAGCCTGTTGCCACGGCAGCAGTTAACATGGGCACCGTGTCTCATCACTGTCGTACTGACACCAGAAATTACAGTCACACAGTGACATTAGCAGGCAACTTCTTGTGACTCCCATATAAATAGAACATCACTTTCTCCCTCCCTCATCAACTGCTCCCTCCCTTCAACAGAGCCAAAGCTCATTCTGGTGGAAGACAAAAGCTCAGAGGGGCTCTGTCTGTTGTTAATGTTTAAAATATAATGTGGCTGTCGCACTGTGGTACGGCGGTATAGGTGACACTGGTGCGCCAGGGCCAGGGCAGGGCTCCAGTGGGCAGGCTATGGGGAGGTGTAGCGCATTACAGCAGCACTGTGGCCTTCTGGGAGCTCTGTGGAACTTTCCATGCCCTCTCTGTAATGTACTGTACAACTAACAACTATAAATATATGAGATGTGCTGGGGAGTATCCACAGCCATTGTGTTCTGGTGTGTGTGCGTGTGCGTGTGCGTGTGCATAGTGTTGTCCATTGAGATCTGCTTTCGCCAAGCTATTAGAAGACAATGCTAAAGGCATTGTCAGTACCAGTTCACTATGTAGGCTCCCCCTGACTCCGTTTCCTCCTTATCCCAGAGCTCTAACTTCGCCTTCAGCGCTGTCTGGGTCTTGGATGCGTAGCAACTCTCTCGTGTGGTGTGCTCGGTCTCAAATTAATTAGTCGGACGATTGAGGAGAGTAAGTGGCTTCTGGATGAGGCTTTGGATGAGAGGGCAAGGAAACGAGGGGAGTTGGATGCAGGTGTAAAGGGCCATAGGCTTCTTTCTGCTGGTATTTAAAGAGACGGAGAGGGATAGAGAGGCCTCGATGGGCCCAATGTGAGAGTGACAGATGACGAGAGGACAAGGTATGATGGAAAAAGAGATGAGGGGGTTAAGGAGGAGACAGGGAGCGGAGGGAGGGTTTTTCTAACAGCCACTCATCTCTTGTCTGACTATGCTTGCACAGCATGAGTTGCTATGGTACTAACCTGATTTAACAAAGGGTTAATAAAGCTCAATTGGTAGAGCATGGCGCTTGTAACGCCAGGGTAGTGGGTTTGATCCCCGGGACCACCCATACGTAAAAATGTATGCGCACATGACTGTAAGTCGCTTTGGATAAAAGCGTCTGCTAAATTGCATATTATTATAAACATATTAGCAGACGCTCTTATCCAGAGCAACTTACAGTTAGTGAGTGCATACATTTTCATACTGGCCCCCCTGGCAAACGAACCCACAACCTTGGCGTTGCAAGCGCCATGCTCTACCAACTGAACTACACAGGGCCATACACTCAGCTCATGCTTTCATTTCCCTCTTTTTCCCCTCTCTATCCTTCACTCCTCTCATTTACCTCTCCTTTATGTCTTTCTCCCTCTATTCTCTTCTCTTTCTTCAACCAACCTTGCTTTAGAATTCATCGGAGGGATGCATAATCTCCCAACATGTTTAACAGCATAAACAACAATACCACCAGCATCTAATTAAAAATATAAAACAAAAAGGGTTGCATAATGCATGGACTGGAGCAACACACACACACACACACACACACACACACACACACACACACACGTGTGTCCTGCGTTTCTGTACGTCTGTAGTGGCGGAGCACATGGGAATACAAAGTTATAGGACGTGTGTGTGTGTGTGTGTGTGTGTGTGTGTGTGTCGTCGTCAGCAGTGGCTCAGCCCACAGAGACACATGTTTAATTCAACCCTATAAAGAAAGTCAAAGCTCACCTCAGGACACCCTCTTGAAAGCCTCAAAGCTGCTCTCACTCTTAATCAGCAGCCAGCGCCTCCCTCCCTCCCTCCCTCCCTCCCTCCCTCCCTCCCTCCCTCCCTCCCTCCCTCCCTCTGCCACTGATGTCTTATTTACATGGCCCTCTACCTCTCCTCACTCCTCTACTTCGTTTGCTCTATCATTACCTTCACTTATTCATGCTTCCCTCTCATCCCTCCATCCCTGGCCTCCATCCCCTTGTTCATTTACATTGCCCTCTATACCTCTCCTCAACTACACTCCTCTGTCAATACCTTCTTATTCATCCCTCCTTCCCTCATATCCCTCTTTAACAAGCCCTCTACCTCTCCTCGCCTCTGCTCTGTCGATACCTTCTCTTATTCATCAGGGTAGGGGTGGTAGGGTTGGGGGGGGAAATATAATAAAAAAGTTTAGAAATTATGCAAACAATTAATTTGATAGAACCCCCAATCTATCTGCAGTATTAAAGCTGATCTACACCTTCAAATATTGTTATTTATTTTAAAAACGAATTCATCCCTCCACCACCTTGTTTGTTTACATGGCCCTCTACGCTCTGTCAATACCTTCTCTTATTCACAAGGCCCTCTACCTCTTGTCTATCTCTCCTCTGCTCTCTCAATACCTTCTGGGTAAATCCATTTCATATCTTTTCCAGTGATAAGGATATAGATGTCTCATGGTATGGTGGAGTATGCAAAATGGGTCAACTTTGAGCATCTTTATTTCTTGAATGCTTTGGCATTCAGGTCCAAAAAGTCACTTTCTGAGCCCTTCTACAAATATGTATGGAAGGTTTCGTTCAAATCAAAAAGGGTTTCGTCAAAACGTTATTGAATTCAAATGAATTTACCTTTCGCTTATTCATCCCTCCATCCCTCATCCCTCCATCCCCTCTGTTCCACGAGGCCAATATTACAGCGTTAAATTGGCTCATGAAAACCATAGGCTTTTATTGAGGCATTTGAGGCGGTAACTGCAGAAATTAAATCCACCTAATTCATTAATATGGATTAATGATTGGCCTATGCTAAACGGTACAACAGGGAGCTCTCCCCATGGTTGTGATACTGTACACAGTGAAGTGTGGCACTGTAAATGATGACCTCATTAGACATGACTGAGCTCTCCTATGTCTCCTGCTTACTCATACGTCTTCATTGTGGACTGGAACCCAGACCGGTACTCTGGCGTGTGTGTTTATTTGTGTGCGCACCACTCTCTTTCTCTCCACTGTGCCATGGCTCCTCCATCCCAGCCTGCCCTTCACCAGAGGAGAGTGAATGAGTGAACCAAGGGCTATTTTTAGTCACTTTCGCGTTCCACCTTGTCCCCCAGCGCTCGACCCAGCGCCCCTCCCTCCCCTCCCTCCCTCCCTCCCTCCCTCCCTCCCTCCCTCCATTCCCTCCCTCCCGCCCTCCCTCCATTCCCTCCCTACACCTCCTAACCCCTCGCCTGCTGAATGTCACTCCTATTTAGGTCAGCAGGACCACTGAACGATGCCACATTAGCATGTCATGTGATGGGAGCCCCGACCGGGACAGAACTAGGAGGACTCAAGAGTCAAGAGTAAAGGATGACTACACAGGCTGGGGATGGGATGATGGGCCAGAAAGAAGCATACATGAGTCAGGAGAAGAGTTGTGTGTGTGTATATTTGTATTTGTGTGTGTGTGTGTGTGTGTGTGTGTATGTCCGTGTGTGCATATGGCGCCAAAGGCTTGAACGGTTAGTCACGGCCAGAATCCCCTCGCGTGCCAAGCTTCTAGGTTCTCCTCCAATAACGGTGTAGAGATATCGCTAGACCACAACATCAAGCTTACGCTACGAGTCTAATGACAGCGAACAAATCAGCTCTCGGAGTCTGATCATCTGAAGAAAACTTTTGTTGGTTCCAGATGTTCTGACTACTGACAGGGAGAGCGGTAAACAGTATTAACGTGGAGTAATGAGCAATATTTGCTCAACCCAATTGAAGGAGGAGAGAGAGAGAGAGAGAGAGAGAGAGAGAGAGAGAGAGAGAGAGAGAGAGAGAGAGAGAGAGAGAGAGAGAGAGAGAGAGAGAGAGAGAGAGAGAGAGAGAGAGAGAGAGAGAGAGAGAGAGAGAGAGAGAGAGAGAGAGAGAGAGAGAGAGAGAGAGAGAGAGAGAGAGAGAGAGAGAGAGAGAGAGAGAGAGAGAGAGAGAGAGAGAGAGAGAGAGAGAGAGAGAGAAAAAAATAGAGAGCTAGAGAGAGAGCAAAAAAGAGACAGAGCTAGAGAGAGAGCAAAAAAGAGACAGAAAAGGTATCAACTTTAAAATCTGCGGGCTAGGCTATATATTGTAGGCAATATGTAGTGTATTTGCTTAGCGTGAACTCCTAGCCCCTAAGCAAAAAGTACTTGAGTGTGTAGCCTTCTTTGTTGCTTTCCTATCCAAGTAGCCATGATCCCAGAGAGCTGTTCTAGTCTTTAGTCTAGGTCAGCCTCCCAAATGGCACCCTACTCCCTATATAGAGCACTACTTTTGCCTAGAGCCCTATAAAGAGAATAGGGTGTCATTTGGGACGCAGACTAGGACAGCCTGCTCTCCTGTGCCTGTCTGTCAGAGAGCCAGTCCTCTCCATGTTAATGTCAAAAGCTTGTTCCTCCCAGCAGAGCTAGGCAGAGGTACATGGCAGCCCCAGCCTGTGGACATCTGATGCTGGTTAGACTGGGGGGTTGGGGTGTGTGTGTGTGTGTGTGTGTGTGTGTATGTATGTATGTGTGTTTAAAGCTCCTCCATCATGCTGCTACACTCCACCTCTGCACTGCAGACGACATGATAGGATCCACTACTCAGTCCACTTCAGGGGAAATGGTTTTTAGTAATTTTTTCCTGTATCTGTCATGTTGAACTAACCTCCCTCTCAATTCAATTCAATTAAATTCAAAGGGCTTTATTGGCATGGGAAACATACACTACATGACCAGAAGTATGTGGGCATTAATATGGAGTTGGTCCACCCTTTGCTGCTATAACAGTATCCACTCTTCTGGGAAGGCTTTCCACTAGATGTTGGAAAATAGCTGCAGGGACTTGCATCCATTCAGCCACAAGAGCATTAGTGAGGTTGGGCACTGATGTTAGGCGATTCGGCCTGGCTCACAGTCGGCGTTCCAATTCATCCCAAAGGTGTTCGATGGGGTTGAGGTCAGGGCTCTGTGCAGGCCAGTCAAGTTCTTCCACACCGATCTTGACAAACCATTTCTGTACGGACATCGCTTTGTGTACGCGGGCACAAAGGAGATGATTGTGGACTACAGGAAAAAGAAGAGGATCGAGCACGCCCCCATTCTCATCGACGGAGCTGTACTGGAGCAGGTTGAGAGCTTCAAGTTCCTTGGTGTCCACATCACCAACAAACTAACATGGTTCAAGCACACCAAGACAGTCGTGAAGAGGGCACGACAAAACCTATTCCCCCAGGAGACTGAAAATATTTGGCATGGGTCCTCAGATCCTCAAAAGGTTCTACAGCTGCACCATCGAGAGCATCCTGACTGGTTGCATCACTGCCTGGTATGGCAACTGCTCGGCCTCCGACCGCAAGGCACTATAGATGGTAGTGCGTATGGCCAGGTACATCACTGGGGCCAAGCTTCCTGTCATCCAGGACCTCTATACCAGGCGGTGTCAGAGGAAGGCCCTAAAAATTGGCAAAGACTCCAACCACCCTAGTCATAGACTGTTCTCTCTGCTACCGCACGGCAAGCGGAACCGGAGTGCCAATCTAGGTCCAAGAGGCTTCTAAACAGCTTCAGATTCTACCCCCAAGCCATAAGACTCCTGAACATCTAATAAAATGGCTACCTAGACTATTTGCATTGCTGCTCTTTAATTATTTGTTACTTTAATTTCGTATTATTTGATATTGTATTTTTGTGTGTGATTTTTTTTGGTATTCTTTCTAAAAACTGCATTGATGGTTAAGGGCTTGTAAGTAAGCATTTCACTGTAAGGTCTACACCTGTTGTATTCGGCGCATGTGACAAATACAATTTTATTTTATTTGATTTGATTGTCATGCTGAAACAGGAAAGGGCCTTCCCCAAACTGTTGCCACAAAGAAGGAAGCACAGCCTCGTCTAGAATTGCATTGTATCCTGTAGCGTTAAGATTTCCCTTCACTGGAACTAAGCGGCCTAGCCCAAACCATGAAAAACTGTCCCAGACCATTATTCCTCCTCCACCAAACTTTACAGTTGGCACTATGCATTGGGGCAGGTAACGTTCTCCTGGCATCCACCAAACCAAGATTTGTCCGTCAGACTGCCAGATGGTGAAGCGTGATTAATCACTATAGAGAACGCATTTCCACTGCTCCAGAGTCCAATGGTGGCAAGCTTTACACCACTCCAGCCGACGCTTGGCATTGCGCATGGTGATCTTAGGCTTGTGTGCGGCTGCTCGGCCATGGAAACCCATTTCATGAAGCTCCCGATGAACAGTTCTTGTGCTGACGTTGCTTCCAGAGGCAGTTTGGAACTCGGTAGTGAGAGTTGCAACCGAGGACAGACGATTTTTACGGCTACGCGCTTCAGCACTCGGCGGTCCCGTTCTGTGAGCTTGTGTGGCCTACCACTTCGAGGCTAAGCCGTTGTTACTCCTAGACGTTTCCACTTCACAATAACATCACTTACAGTTGACCTGGGTAGCTCTAGCAGGGCAGAAACTTGACAAACTGGGCCTCCCGAGTGGCGCAGTGGTCTAAGGCATTGCATCGCAGTGCTAGAGGCATCACTACAGATCCGGGTTCAATCCCAGGCTGTGTTGCAGCCGGCTGCGCCCGGGAGACCCAGCGTCGTCCGGGTTAGGGGAGGGTTTGGTCGGCTGGGATGTCCTTGTCCCATCACGCTCTAGCGACTCACGCTCACGCTGACTTCATGCAGCTGTACTGTACGCATGGCTTTCGACCTTCGCCTCTCCTGAGTCCGTATGGGAGTTGCAGCAATGGGACAAGACTGTAACTACCAACTGGATGAGAAAAAAGTTTGAATAAGTACCCAAAAAAGTATATATATAAAAAAGACATTTGACGAACTGACTTGTTGGAAAGGTGGCATCCTATGACAGAGCCACGTTGAAAGTCACTGAGCTATTCAGTAAGGCCATTCTACTGCGAATATTTATCTATGGAGATTGCATGGCTGTGTGCATGATTTTATACACCTGTCAGCAATGGGTGTGGCTAAAGTAGCCGAATCCATTAATTTGAAGGGGTGTCCACATACTTTTGTATATATAGTGTATGTTTACATTGCCAACGCAAGTGAAATAGATAATAAACAAAAGTGAAATAAACAATATCAAACAGTAAACATTACACTCACAAAAGTTCCAAAGGAACAGAGACATTTCAAATGTCATATTATGGCTATATACAGTGTTGTAACGATGTGCAAATAGGGAAAATTAATAAACAGAAATATGGGTTGTATTTACAGTGGTGTTTGTTTTTCACTGGTTGCCCTTTTTCTTGTGGCAACAGGTCACAAATCTTGCTGCTGTGATGGCACACTGTGGTATTTCACTCAATAGATATGGGAGTTTATCAAAATTGGATTTGTTTTCAAATTATTTGTGGGTCTGTGTAATCTAAAGGAAATATGTGTCTCTAAATGGTCATACAATTGGCAGGAGGTTAGAAAGTTCAGCTCAGTTTCCACCTCATTTTGTGGGCAGTGTGCACATAGCCTGTCTTCTCTTGAGAGCCAGGTCTGCCTATGGCGGCCTCTCTCAATAGCAAGGCTATGCTCACTGAGTCTGTACATAGTCAAAGCTTTCCTTAATTTTGGGTCAGTCACAGTGGTCAGGTATTCTGCCACTGTGTACTCTCTGTTTAGGGCCAAATAGCATCTCTGTCTTTAGGTCTTTAGACCCCCTACAACATGCTTCTCCAACTCACAAAGCCATCTGTTCACACTTCCCAACAACTCTTATCTCTCTGACCTGTTGAGTTGAAGTTCAATACTTTTAATGGCAAAGTGAAGAACTGTAAAAATGCCTGCTAACCTCCATCTCTCTCTCCCTCTCTCTCCCCCCCTCCCTCTCTCCCTCTTTACAGACCCAACATGAGATTTGACGACCACACCCCATCAACAGACCCTCCCAAGCTCCCTAAGATCCCCCAGTGGCCCGGGAAGCATCCCGCTCAGGAGGCCCTCCATGCAGATCCCTGTGTGGCCCTGTTCCAGCATCTCCGCCCTTGCTACAGGCCTTGGGGCCTGGCCAGGTCCCTTCTCTTCCACTTCCCCCACGGCTTCTCCAGCTCCCCCATCAGCAGCCCAGACACAGTCTCCGTCCTATCCCACATGGCCCTGGAGGACCCCTCCGCTCTCACCCTGGCCTCCGCATCCTCGTTGATGGGGCAGGGATGGCCCTCCTCCTGGCCTCTCTCCTGACCCAGGCCAAGGACCTATTAACCCTAGGGGAGACTGGGGCTGGCCTGTGGGAATATCCTGTGGAGCCCTGAAGGACCCCAGGGATGAGCTGGAGGTGAGGGCCTTCCCGGGGCCCTTCCTCTCCTCCTGGCAACCTGGGTTTGAGGCCCTACTGACGGGCGTGGTGACCCGGTGTTGTGTACACAGCTGGAGACCCAGAACTTCTGGTGACCGAGGGCAGGAGTGACCTTTGACCCCTGCTGTGTCAGAGTGTGTACGGTGCTGGAGAAGCAGGATGGAGAGAGAGAACAGATAGAGGATGGATAGATAGAAACAGTTGGCGATGGAGAGGAGCTGACAGAGAACAAGGGACAAGAGACGGAGAGTGATAGAACAGATAGAGGAGGGGGGACAAGAGATGGAGAGTAAAGGGAGGAGAAAGAGAGAAAATGAGAGGGAGGGTGATGAGAGGAAGAAGTACAAAAAGAGGAGGAGAACCCAGATCAACATAGAATATGTCAGGAAGTGGAGGATGCTAAGAAAAAAACTGGAGGACGAAGAAAAGAGAAATAGAGAAACGGAAGAGGATGATGATGACGATGGTGAGGAAGAAAATGAGTTTGAAGACCGGGTGGATCTGGGCCTGAAGGAGACCCAGCAGAGGAGACCAGAGTGGAGGCCGGGTGGATCTGGGCCTGAAGGAGACCCAGCAGAGGAGACCAGAGTGGAGGCCGGGTGGATCTGGGCCTGAAGGAGACCCAGCAGAGGAGACCAGAGTGGAGGCCGGGTGGATCTGGGCCTGAAGGAAACCCAGCAGAGGAAACCAGAGTGGAGGCCGGGTGGATCTGGGCCTGAAGGAGACCCAGCAGAGGAGACCAGAGTGGAGGCCGGGTGGATCTGGGCCTGAAGGAGACCCAGCAGAGGAGACCAGAGTGGAGGCCGGGTGGATCTGGGCCTGAAGGAGACCCAGCAGAGGAGACCAGAGTGGAGGCCGGGTGGATCTGGGCCTGAAGGAAACCCAGCAGAGGAAACCAGAGTGGAGGCCGGGTAGATCTGGGCCTGAAGGAGACCCAGCAGAGGAGACCAGAGTGGAGGCCGGGTGGATCTGGGCCTGAAGGAGACCCAGCAGAGGAGACCAGAGTGGAGGCCGGGTGGATCTGGGCCTGAAGGAGACCCAGCAGAGGAGACCAGAGTGGAGGCCGAGGCCAGGAGGACAGAGGAGAGAGAAGAAGTAGCAGAGGAGGTCCGTATGAAGTCTTGATCCATGGTAGCGTTGCCAAACTCATGAGCCGCTGCTCCACTCAGAGACAGATTTACAAGCTCTGCCCAGCGCAGACGACGACTACAACATCTGACAAGCACAACAACACACCACCACCACTCACCCAAAAAAACTCACCACCACCAGTCACCCAGGAAGACCCAGCCCTCTGTCCCCAGCCAGAGCATCCCTCTCTGGGCCAGCGTGGTAGTGGAGGAGCCCCTGGAGGAGGAGACCTGCTGTAAAAGTCATGGTTACTCTTCGTAGCCCGGACCAGGCCCTGCTGGATAGTGCTGAGGCTGCTCTTCGTCCTTCCCTGCAAGTCTACCGCTCCCTCCTAGCTGAGCCCAGTGTGGTGCCAGGGGCTAGGGCCTCTGAGGTGGGCTTGGCCACAGGGCTGACCCAGGATGGGTTAACCCTAGTGGGCATGGAGCAGCTGGCCGTCCATGCCTTCACCCAGGCCCTGCTGGAGCCAGTCAAAGCCCTGGGGGAGAAAGCAGGGACCCTTGCGGATCTGGCCATTCTGAGAGGGTACGGAGGGTGATGGGAGGGCAAGATGGAGGGGACCAAGGGAGCGTATCAAGGTGTGTTGGATGGGCTAGGGTGTAAGGCTAGTGCCATTGAGAAAGCTACTACGGACTAGCTGTCCTGAACTACTGAGCCAGATAGCAGAGGAGGAGGAGAAGACCAAGATCTTCTTCCCTGTTACCACATACAGGACTTACATTTACAAATAAAACTAACCTGGTTCTGCTAATATGTAATGATATCTTACCTACCCCATAGTGAAGTATGCCATCTACCTACCCCATAGTGAAGTATGCCATCTTACCTGCCCCATAGTGAAGTATGACATCTGACCTACCCCATAGTGAAGTATGCCATCTTACCTGCCCCATAGTGAAGTATGACATCTGACCTACCCCATAGTGAAGTATGACATCTTACCTACCCCATAGTGAAGTATGATATCTTACCTACCCCATAGTGAAGTATGACATTTTTGTAGGGGTTAATACATTTTCCGTTTGGGCAAATCAAGTCTGGAATTTCTAAGTGGAAATAACAAGCTTTAGAAGCATTTTTAAAACTCAAATACACTACAAGTTTGCATTTCCTGCCGTGCAGGAAAATTCTCAGCAACAAAAAAGTTATCAAATAAGATCCTACATCTGAAGGTTGGCAACAGTGACATGGTAGGTGTATAGTATTTACCTGTAGGCTGAGTGTACTGGTCTGATAGTCTTTAGGAAGAGAGATGGCCATGCTGGTCTGGGAGGTCTTGTCCAGCCAGGTGGTCAGTAGCTCCAGGGTCAGTAGTTTGTCCAAGCGGGCCAGACATGGAAGGGCATTAGGATCACCATGCTGCCCTGCCGCCCCAAAGCCCCAACACCTGCACCATGTTCTCCATGTCCTCATAGTGACGGTACACTGGATGAATAGATGAATAGATTAAAATAATAAGAGAGTGGCCAGATAGAAATGGGTTGTAAGAGAACTGGTTGTGAGCAAGTTTTGGAGCTTTATTTTTATTTAGCCCATTCAGGAAAGTGAATTGACGTTCAATTAATGAGATGAAAATTCGACATTAACTGAATTTCACACCTTGAACATGTTTAAACAGAATGGAGCCCAACCCTGGTTGTGAGCTTGTCTGTATTGATGAGTGGATAATTCGCCAGAGGGGATGGCTGCCATTTTACGGGCTCCTAACCAATTGTGCTATTTTATGTGTTTTTTCGCATTGTTTGTAACTTATTTTGTACATAATGTTTATTTTATTGTGTTATAATTATATATATTTTTGCTTTAGTTTATTTTGTAAATATTTTCTTAACTCTTATTTTCTTAAAACTATTGTTGGTTAAGGGCTTGTAAGCATTTCATGGTAAGGTCTACACCTGTTGTATACGGCGCATGTGACAAATCACATTACATTTTATTTGAGTAAGTAGTATGGACGACTCACCTACGTGGTGCATCATGGACACCTTGGTGTATTTGGTCCCCAGGATGCTGCATAGGTCTGCTGTCTCCTCATTGAAGTCTCTCTCCCACAGTCCTGCACAGAGACACAGAGAGGAGCATGCTTAAAGTGGAACTGACAGCATTTTAACTACTTTGCAGATGTGAAACAAACAGACAATCATAATATCAGTCAGAAATATAAAATTCCCAGTTTATGCTACAAAACCAACTTCATAAGAGGTTTTAAAAATAGGTTCTCAGCATTCAGCATTCCATGATGTACAGTAAGGTATTGTTGGCAGAATAGATGGATGCAGTTCAATGCATGATTAATATAATTCACCAAAACATTTCTTGGTAGTCCAAAAAATATTGCTATCAGGTTGTAAATCACAGCTGGCCTGGTACATTGTTTGCTGCCTCCATTCGGGATGCAGTGTTTCAGTTTCAATGACTCAATATTTTGGACAAAAACGGACTAAAGAAACTAAGGCTGGGAATGTCAATACAATCAAACTAGCAAGGGCAATGATCATAAAGTGGCTAATAGGCTAGCATATCTATTTATGTAGCAAGCTAAAATTATTGACTAAATATGACCGGTGTAAGTAAACGTTGGCAAAATAAAGTTATAGTTAGTCACGAACAATTTAGATAACATGTAAACAGCCTAACCTGCTCTGCTAGGGCGAGTAAAATGGTCAGAGTGAGGTGTTCTCTCATTTGTGTCTGGAAGTAGCTAGCTAGCTAGCTAGCTAGACAACTTTAGCCAGTTAGCTTGGGTGCTTGGTTGGGACAAGCTTGCATTGGCGGGCAAGCTGCAGAAGAACGAGTAGGCTACTATTTACAATCATGTATCAGTGCAATTTTGACGGCCAACTAGCTGAAAAAGTTTGAGAGGGTTTATCTAATGTTCCCTTGTTAGATTTTAGCTTATCTTGCTCTGGCTAGCATTAGTTGTTGATCTTGTTGTTGATGTGCATAACTGAGGGAGAGTGAGCCTAACTTTTCATGGTTGTTTGATCAATAGGACTGTAAAGTTCCAAAATGTAAGAGGACTCTTGTGATATTTCAATTTTTGCAGAAATCCATTCAGGTATATTTTGTGGCTTTAGGCAAATGCGTTCTAATGATCTAAAGTTGCGCTGTTGCTACTGCCTGTAAACACACAGTCCAGTTCAAAGTGAATGATGGCAGGCTCGTGTGGCAAATGGCTTATTTGCATAAAGTCCTACTGAAGCTACGATTGGCTATGGCGCACCGGTCTGCGTAGACTCCGGTCCTGGACGAGACAGATGTTTTTATTAGGTTTTATTTACTGCAATGTCTATTAATTATCCAAACGCACAGCTGCTTTCCCACTCTATATTGATATAGAATTTTCACAAATACCTTAGTATACAGTGGGGAGAACAAGTATTTGATACACTGCCGATTTTGCAGGTTTTCCTACTTACAAAGCATGTAGAGGTCTGTAATTTTTATCATAGGTACACTTCAACTGTGAGAGGCGGAAGAAATCCAGAAAATCACATTGTATGATTTTTAAGTAATTAATTTGCATTTTATTGCATGACATAAGTATTTGATCACCTACCAACCAGTAAGAATTCCGGCTCTCACAGACCTGTTAGTTTTTCTTTAAGAAGCCCTCCTGTTCTCCACTCATTACCTGTATTAACTGCACCTGTTTGAACTCGTTACCTGCATAAAATACACCTGTCCACACACTCAATCAAACAGACTCCAACCTCTCCACAATGGCCAAGACCAGAGAGCTGTGTAAGGACATCAGGGATAAAATTGTAGACCTGCACAAGGCTGGGATGGGCTACAGGACAATAGGCAAGCAGCTTGGTGAGAAGGCAACAACTGTTGGCGCAATTATTATAAAATGGAAGAAGTTCAAGATGACGGTCAATCACCTTCGGTCTGGGGCTCCATGCAAGATCTCACCTCTTGGGGCATCAATGATCATGAGGAAGGTGAGGGATCAGCCCAGAACTACACAGCAGGACCTGGTCAATGACCTGAAGAGAGATGGGACCACAGTCTCAAAGAAAACCATTAGTAACACACTACGCCGTCATGGATTAAAATCCTGCAGTGCACGCAAGGTCCCCCTGCTCAAGCCAGCGCATGTCCAGGCCCGTCTGAAGTTTGCCAATGACCATCTGGATGATCCAGAGGAGGAATGGGAGAAGGTCATGTGGTCTGATGAGACAAAAATAGAGCTTTTTGATCTAAACTCCACTCGCCGTGTTTGGAGGAAGAAGAAGAATGAGTACAACCCCAAGTACACCATCCCAACCATGAAGCATGGAGGTGGAAACATCATTCTTTGGGGATGCTTTTCTGCAAAGGGGACAGGACGACTGTACCGTATTGAGGGGAGGATGGATGGGGCCATGTATCGCGAGATCTTGGTCAACAACCTCCTACCCTCAGTAAGAGCATTGAAGATGGGTCGTGGCTGGGTCTTCCAGCATGACAACGACCCGAAACACACAGCCAGGGCAACTAAGGAGTGGCTCCATAAGAAGCATCTCAAGGTCCTGGAGTGGCCTAGCCAGTCTCCAGACCTGAACCCAATAGAAAATCTTTGGAGGGAGCTGAAAGTCCGTATTGCCCAGCGACAGCCCCGAAACCTGAAGGATCTGGAGAAGGTCTGTATGGAGGAGTGGGGCAAAATCCCTGCTGCAGTGTGTGCAAACCTGGTCAAGACCTACAGGAAACGTATGATCTCTGTAATTGCAAACAAAGGTTTCTGTACCAAATATTAAGTTCTGCTTTTCTGATGTATCAAATACTTATGTCATGCAATAAAATGCAAATTAATAACTTAAAAATCATACAATGTGATTTTCTGGATTTTTGTTTTTGATTCCGTCTCTCACAGTTGAAGTGTACCTATGATAAAAATTACAGACCTCTACATGCTTTGTAAGTAGAAAAACCTGCAAAATCGGCAGTGTATCAAATACTTGTTCTCCCCACTGTACATCATTCCCAAACATTCTAAGAGTATATGAAAACGTGAAAAGGACCATATCTAAGTGCTAACTCAGAAAATGTAAAAAAGGGTGTCATAATCTTCCTGGTGGTGTATACGAACAGATTTGAATAAGATTTAATGTTGCCTAAATGCTGTCAGTTCCACTTTTAATACTGGAGTACTGTAGGCTTTGCTTTTACAAGGACATGCACTACAACAACCCTAAAAAATACAAACAACGCACTGTGTAGGGAGATACTAAGTCCTAAAATAGTATGAGTCAAGACAAAACCCTACACACAAACAATGTGCTATAAAGCATTTATACATACTGTAGAGTGCATTGAAAACCCCATTTGCTCTCCTCAACAGAGCTATGTCATTGGCTCACATCTCAGGGCCAATCAAAGTCAGTTATGAGGTCACTTACAGGTCTCCTCAATTCACCACTCAATCACCCCATTTAGCTCACCTCACCTTCTCACTCCTGTCAATTTAGAAGAACTAAAGCTGCACTACCACAGTCATAAACTATTTTTTCACACTAAATATTCCATTACAAAAGCCTCCTGCCCCGTTCCATAGAGGGAGGTAATTGATAGAGGGGAGTTCTGTGGTAGAAAATAAAATAGGTAATGATGAAAGACCCTCAGAACCCGGCCAGTCCCAGCACACAGCAGAACTGCATGCCAATCAAGACTTGCAAATACAAGTTTCGAGTTTCTGTAATTTTGGAGGAAGAAATCTGATCACGGTGGAGTTCAAAAACAAATTGCAGTGTGGATCACCTGGGGTGGCACAAGTCTATGGAATGACAGTTATATTTTGTTATGGGTGAATTTCCCAATGAGTGTACTATGTGTGTCATCAGTGTTATCTGGCAAAACACACATTTGGCTGGCAGTCAAGGGAGGACACTGTGATGTGGGTGGATCTGTGAGTCTGTGTCTAGACAACTAGTCCTCCTCTGAGCTTAGAGAGAATGATCCTATAGCTATTTACACGCCACACACACACACAGTCTGCAGAGAAGGGCCTTTATTACCAGCCATTGCCATCCATTCACATCAATGAACATAACAATGAGACAATTGTGCAGCTATGAAAACCAGTCCCCTCTGATTCATACCCAAAACATCCGAGGAAAACTGAGAATCAATTAAATCAATGAAGCCGCCAACTTTCCTCCTCCTCCTCCCTCCTCAGCTCAGCTCTGTGATTACGAGTCGCTGCGGTATTCTACTCCGGAAGCTGTTATTAGAGGTTAAATGTGCATTCCTTTGTTGTTGGTTGTGTTATTTCTTTCGCTATTCCTTTTATTGCGTTATCTGTGTATATGTGTTTTTTAGCTGCTGTTGTGAGATCCTATTTTTTCCTCTCTTTCTTTCTTTCTTTCTTTCATTCTTTCTGTTTTTCTTTCTTTCTTTCATTTCATCTCTCTCTTGTTTGTTTGTTTAACGGCAGGAACAAAGCCTGAATGAATTACCAAGTGTGGACTGGAACTCCCAAGGTAGGGCTTTATCCACCATGTCGGTCAATCTCTTCTCTCTTTTCCTCGCAGCAGGCTATCGCTCTTTCTCTTTCTTTACTTTTCTCCCTCCCTCTCTTCCTTGTGCATTCTTTTTTTAATGTCCCTCTTCTCTTCCTCTTTACTTCCCCTATCCCACCCACCAGCTCTCTTTACAATACCCTTGCTCTTTACTGTTCTCTGTATTCTGTTTACATGTTCACCCCTTCCTCTCCCTCCCTCCATCCTTTCCCCATCTCTTTCAGTTCTCTCTCTCTTCTGTACAGAACAGAGAGGGAGGGCTGCTGGAGTGCTTTTAATTCTGCCTTTCAATAGTTAACTAAAAGGAAACAAATGGAAACAAACAGAAACAAGGGAGACACAAGGAGATGATGGTACCACGCCAAGATATTACTTCTACAGAGGCCATTGCAATACCAGACAGTGAGAATAGCCCTGTGCCAGAAAATGACAGACAAATAAATGAATTACTAAAAAACGAAACAGCGGCCAGTGGAAAAATATTGACTACTTTTTAAAAGATTACATTAAAACTAAGAATCCAATTTGCGTAATCTTAATTTGTTGTGCTAACACTTTATTTGGATAGTACATCTGTAGATGCTCTACAGTCTATCTGCTAACCCTAGCCCTAACCCAAACCTTAACCCTTACGCTTCAAACACACCTACTGCGTCATTGCATTTTGGTACACCAGAAGTACATTCATTTCCAATGGAACGCTAGTTTGCCTTGCAGCATTGCATTGCAGAGGCAGTTGCAGTGGGTGTCGTGCATATGTTGGATTTATCGAACGTATGCGTCAAACTGTATGCGTAAACGGGTTGACGGAAATGGTAGCAGAAGGTGAATGTTGAACGTTTGTTGCACACATATCTAGATGATGCTGCGTACTATTTTGCGCAATGACGCAGTTGGTATATTCAAAGCGTTATCCTAACCCTAAACTTAACCCTTACCCTAGCCCTAACCTAACCCTTATTCTAAACCTAACCCTAACCATAACCTTAGCAAGCAGTTGCTTATCAAGAGATAGTTTGTTGATAGTGTGACCATCTGTAGAGCATCTACAGATGGAAAATCCGGACTATCCAAATAAAGTGTGACCTTTGTTGTAATCTATTGTAAAATCAAATGTGTGTATTTCATCTCCCCAAATGAATGAACTAATCAACACAGGCTCATTTCGTAAGGAAGTCAAAACATCAAACATCTCAAATTAATTAGACTGCTTATCAATCTACCATCAGTCGTGAATGTATTTTCTGGCTGTAGGCTGTCTATGAGCCATTTTTCCTCTTAGAGAGCGTTGGGCCAGTAACCGAAAGTCGAGTTAACCCCAAACAACAACTGCTCCCCGGGCGCCAATGACATGGACGTCGATTAAGGCAGCCCCCCGCACCTCTCTGATTCAGAGGGGTTGGGATAAATGCGGAAGGCATATTTCGGTTGAATGCATTCAGTTGTACAACTGACTAGGTTTACCCTTTTCCTTCCATTCCGCACCTGAGAAAGATAATAACTTAGGAGAGAAGGAGGAGGAGGAAGAAGAGAGAAAGAGGGAGAGAGACAGAGGAGGCAGATACAAAGAGGGCGAGAAAGGCAGGGAGATAATGAGGAAGATGGAGGGAAAGAGAAGAGAGAGGTAGCCGGGTTGAGCGTAAAGCCTAAAATAAAATAAAATCAAAATGTTATTGGTCACATACACGTGTTTAGCAGATGTTATTGCGGGTGTAGCGAAATGCTTGTGCTTCTAGCTCCGACAGTGCAGTAATATCTAACAAGTAATATCTGACAATTTCACAACATATACCCAATTCACACAAATCTAGTAAGGAATGGAATTAAGAATATATACATACAGTGGGGAGAACAAGTATTTGATACACTGCCGATTTTGCAGGTTTTCCTACTTACAAAGCATGTAGAGGTCTGTAATTTTTATCATAGGTACACTTCAACTGTGAGAGACGGAATCTAAAACAAAAATCCAGAAAATCACATTGTATGATTTTTAAGTAATTCATTTGCATTTTATTGCATGACATAAGTATTTGATACATCAGAAAAGCAGAACTTAATATTTGGTACAGAAACCTTTGTTTGCAATTACAGAGATATACACGTTTCCTGTAGGTCTTGACCAGGTTTGCACACACTGCAGCAGGGACTTTGGCCCACTCCTCCATACAGACCTTCTCCAGATCCTTCAGGTTTCAGGGCTGTCGCTGGGCAATACGGACTTTCAGCTCCCTCCAAAGATTTTCTATTGGGTTCAGGTCTGGAGACTGGCTAGGCCACTCCAGGACCTTGAGATGCTTCTTATGGAGCCACTCCTTAGTTGCCCTGGCTGTGTGTTTCGGGTCGTTGTCATGCTGGAAGACCCAGCCACGACCCATCTTCAATGCTCTTACTGAGGGAAGGAGGTTGTTGGCCAAGATCTCACGATACATGGCCCCATCCATCTTCCCCTCAATACGGTGCAGTCGTCCTGTCCCCTTTGCAGAAAAGCATCCCCAAAGAATGATGTTTCCACCTCCATGTTTCACGGTTGGGATGGTGTTCTTGGGGTTGTACTCATCCTTCTTCTTCCTCCAAACACGGCGAGTGGAGTTTAGACCAAAAAGCTATATTTTTGTCTCATCAGACCACATGACCTTCTCCCATTCCTCCTCTGGATCATCCAGATGGTCATTGGCAAACTTCAGACGGGCCTGGACATGCGCTGGCTTGAGCAGGGGGACCTTGCATGCGTTGCAGGATTTTAATCCATGACGGCGTAGTGTGTTACTAATGGTTTTCTTTGAGACTGTGGTCCCAGCTCTCTTCAGGTCATTGACCAGGTCCTGCCGTGTAGTTCTGGGCTGATCCCTCACTTTCCTCATGATCATTGATGCCCCACGAGGTGAGATCTTGCATGGAGCCCCAGACCGAGGGTGATTGACCGTCATCTTGAACTTCTTCCATTTTCTAATAATTGCGGCAACAGTTGTTGCCTTCTCACCAAGCTGCTTGCCTATTGTCCTGTAGCCCATCCCAGCCTTGTGCAGGTCTACAATTGTATCCCTGATGTCCTTACACAGCTCTCTGGTCTTGGCCATTGTGGAGAGGTTGGAGTCTGTTTGATTGAGTGTGTGGACAGGTGTCTTTTATACAGGTAATGAGTTCAAACAGGTGCAGTTAATACAGGTAATGAGTGGAGAACAGGAGGGCTTCTTAAAGAAAAACTAACAGGTCTGTGAGAGCCGGAATTATTACTGGTTGGTAGGTGATCAAATACTTATGTCATGCAATAAAATGCAAATTAATTACTTAAAAATCATACAATGTGTTTTTCTGGATTTTTGTTTTAGATTCCGTCTCTCACAGTTGAAGTGTACCTATGATAAAAATTACAGACCTCTACATGCTTTGTAATTAGGAAAACCTGCAAAATCGGCAGTGTATCAAATACTTGTTCTCCCCACTGTATATGGACGAGCAATGACAGAGCGGCATGGACTAAGATACAGTAGAATAGTATAGAATACAGTATATACATATGAGATGAGTAATGCAAGATATGTAAAAAATTATTAAAGGCGTTGAGATCTAGCTAGTGTGTCACTGCAAAATCTGAGCAAGCTCTGAGCACAGATGTTAGACCTAACGATGGGGGACAGAGAGAGAGAGAGAGAGAGGGAGAGAGATGAGGAGAGAGAGAGAGATCCACTCTTAGAAAAAAAGGGTTATTCGGCTGTCCCCATAGAATAACACTTTTTGCTTCCAGGTAGAACCCTTTTTGGTTCCAGGTAGAACCCTTTAGGGTTCCATGTAGAATCCTCTGTGGAAAGGGTTCTACATGGAACCCAAAAGGGTTCTACCTGGAACCAAAAAGGGCTCTTCAAAGGGTTCTCCTATGGGGAAAGGCGAAAAACCCTTTTAGGATCTAGATAGCACCTAGAGAGAGAAAGCGTGCGAGAGAGAGAGTGAGCCTGGACACTTGTTACTCAATTATTTAAGATGACACATCACCCCCCACAGGAAGATAAATAAGCTCTCAGTGATGGACCACAGAATCATCCTTTATGCTGCGTCCACCATCTGGGCTCACACACACACGCTCAGGCATGCGCACACAAACACACACACACACACACGCTCAGGCATGCGCACACAAACACACACACACACGCACACAAGCGTGCATGCATGCTCACACACACAGACACACACTCACAGGTGGGCATGCTGACACACACATACTCTCTTTGGCGGGTATGCTGGCACCCGCACACATACATAAACACACGTATAATCATAAATTATAATCAAAGGTTATAATGGACCACCAACCACATGGATTAACCAATCTAAGGACCTCCAACTGGGTGGCTAGTGAACCAATATAAAAGAGAGTTGGGAAAACCCAGTGTGATTCTAAATGAAGATACACACAAACCTAATTAAATCCCAATTCATCTCAATTTCTTATTAATTAACCACTATCACCATGGTTACTACATTATTATACATGATACCACGCTATAATCCATATTATTGTTTCTCCTCACCTTTAAAGTGCAGGGCGTTGGCTAGAATCAGGCCTCCAGCGTTTGGCCTGGATCTCATCCTCCAGCAGTGTCCCCTCCACCCCACCCATGCCCCCATTGGCCCAGGCACGAAGCTGCTGTCCTTCTGTCCCAGGGCCTGTTGCTTCAAGAGACGCAGGGCCCAGGTGGAGGTGGGGTCTCCCCCAGGGGGAAAAGGGGGGCTGCTGGGGGAAATGGGGGCCTCTTCCTGGGGTGGACCAGAGGAGAAGGAGACCAACAGCACCAGCAGGGCCCACACAGGGATGAGGAGAGAAAGGGACAGTGTACGCAGCATGGCAGACCTGGGAGGAGAGGGAATATAGAAGTGGATTAGCTGATTGTATTGTAGGCTATTCATCATGTTATACTGCAACACACAGGTCACTGAACCTCATTACAACAACATTTAGGCAACACCAATGAAAAAAAGAGTACAAAATTCCTTTATATAGGCTAGTTATTCAAATCGAAATTCAATGGAATTTCCACTCTGGTTTTAATCAAACCCCTATGAAAATTCAGTTATGCTGGTAAAAAGAGGAGTGGCTCTGAGAGGAGAGTATTCTGTAACATCGAATTGCAACATACAGATTGTTATTATTATCGATCGAAGAGAAATTCCTAACAACATTCAACATAAACCTGGTATACAAAAATCTATTAATTTGCCTTCCTCGAACATCTTGGTGAATGAAAGCGCTCTTTTCTTTCAACACAAAACAACAGTTAATTATCAGCCTACGGAGCGGATGACACAATGACGCCAACTTCTGTTTGTCTATGGAGATGTTAATTGAAGGGCAAAAGCAAAAAGTTCTTTGTTAGATTTTTTTTTAACCGTAAATTAATTTAAGTGTCTTTCTGTCCTCCACCGCTTCCCTTGAGCTTGTTCAACAAGGGAACTGAAGCTTTTTTTCTGTTGGCTCAGACGTGGCAAAGGAAGTTCTGGAAGTCTGTCTATTCGTCTGTCTATTAAATAGTTTGTTTCCACCCCAGACCACACACTCAAGTCCAGGCGCTTTCTCCTTTTCCAGAAATGTCTACAATTCCACCGTGACAATGGTAATGAAGTCTGTCGCATGCAAACAATCAACAACTGTTTCAAGGTGTTTGGGGAAGTTATGCCTGCAGCCTAAAATGTAGCCTATGTATGAATAGATACTGAGACAATATGTTTTATGCATGTTTGCACATATCTAAGGAACAACCATCTGAATTATTTTGAAAAGTATAGGCTGCCACAGTAAACTATAGCACACTGTGAATACAATTGACAGTCTATGAAATCGCACTGGGACTCCGAACACAGATGGTTCTGCAATTCCAGTCCCAGTCGTGCGGGGTCGCTGACGGCCTCTGTGTCATCTAATTTGAGTAGCCCCACCCGTCCCTGTCTACATTTTGCCCGCACGGAGAAGCCTAAGCAACGTTGTATTGCGCTGCTCCTGATCGACCTCCCACACTTCGTCTTACTGCGTTCTGTATTTTCTTAACTCATTTTTTCCACAATTGCACTCGATTTCCATGCTCTTACCAATGTGAAACGTCGGACAGTAAGGAAACAAGTCGTGTACATAGATTTGTAGCCTTCGATATAGGCAGCAAATGGATAAATGGATGTACAAATAAAAGGTGTCTAATTGATAGATCTAGAGATAGTCTAAGAAGAAGAAAAGCGGTTGAAGGGCTGGAGATGGAGGATGATAGCGATAACAGCAGAGCTGCCTGCCTGTCTGCCACCAGTGCAGAGCAATCAGCCTGGCCATGACAGCCTGTAGAACCCAGACAATTATTTACCGCCGGCTAATCAATACTGCACTCCCCGAGATAGCCATCAGCAGCACAATCACTATACCATACACACACACTGGAGCGCACACATGTGCATACTGGGGCAACTCACATACGGTGTGTGCTATTGTACTGACATGCGAGCCACACACACACAGATCCGACCACAGGCACATTTGTTACTTGAAGATAAACTGCCGCTGTTATTTATAGATACATCATCTTCTCACACATCTAGGATGTTTTAACTGTCATACTTACAGGCAGCCACACATACACACATATCACAACATATCAGCCACATGTGCTGTGTACACTCCTGCCTCATGACATGTGTGAAACACACACACAAGCGCACACACACACTTCCTAATGATGATGAGCCCACCCTGACAGGTGGGAGATGGTTGGCGTGTGTGTGAAGCCGTGTGTGTAAAGCCTTAGCCCGCGGGTGGGATGAGTGTAACAGGAGAGGCCACACACACACACACACCTCTCCCACCGGATTACAGTCAATGATGCTCGTAATGAGTGGCGATGCATATTTAAGCACCAGGTGATTCATAAAGGGTCAGGCCGCGCCACGGTTAAACTTGTCCCCAGGGAAACACAGATGGAAACCCGAGAGTGCTCTCTCGGTCAGCGGGAACTAAAGATCAGGCAATCGGCCTCCTTCAGGGCCCTGTAGGGGGTTGCACTTTGACCACCAGTGTACCTTCACACCCCCCCTCCACTCTGCCCTATAGGATTCTGTCAATGTGAATGCGGCAAGCCCCTTACCCCCTACACCCTAAACCCTCTACCCTTCACCCTATACACTCCTGTCAATGTGTCTGTCTACCACTCTGCCACTAGCCCTGTTCTTTCCCTCACTAGATGTTATTGTCTGGGGTTACGTATACTGTTCTTGGCTGTAACTGGGGTTAAATGGAGCTAGAGCTGAAGGCCACTACAGTAGAATCTAAGTCTACGCTTTAGAACGATGGCTATTACTGGTATTGTCAACTGGGCCTTTAGCTTTGGTACCCCCTCAGTGCCTCTGTCCTTCTCTTTTTTCTTCATCCCTCTCTCTCCCTCTCTCTCTACAGAGCATGTGTTCCTTACGACCATTCTCTCCAACATCCCCCTGTGTCATGTTTCTCCAGTGAATCTACTGTTTCTCCACTCCTCCCTTCTGTCTAGCCCCATCTCTCCATCTAACGTCACCTCATCCACCACCACCTCCCTCCCTCCCTCCATCTCAGTGCACCTGAGGTCTAATTCTCTCTGACCTCCTCCCAAGCTATAGGGACCTTCCACTTCTCTAGCCCTCCCTCCATCCATCTTTTCTTCCCTCTCTTTCATGGTGGTGAATCAATCTCATAATCCAGTGTAGCCTCATGCCAGCAACACGACACATACAGCAGGTAAAAGACCTTCACCATAACACTTAATTGAGATTCCTTATGAATACATACAAAATCCCTACATCACCATTCCTCCATCCCTCTCCTCCCCCTCTCCACTCCTCCATCAATCCCTCACTCCTGAGACCCATAGGGCAGCTATTGGAGGCCGTTCAGGACAAACAGTGAGTGTGTAACAGAGAGTGTGTCTGTGTGTGTCTGTCCGTCTATCCGTCAGCAGCTCCGGCCCATATAGAACGAACTGGGTCTGGTTTTACACGTCTATCTGGAAAGAGTCACCGGTGGCTGATGTTTAGTGGGGCCGCTTCCCAGGTTGTCCTCAATCATCTCAATCAGCCAAACCTATAGGCCCTGAAGACCAGGAGCTTTGGTGTGCCTGGTTTCTCTGACCTGCCAAAGAAGGAGAAGGAGAGGGGGAGAGTTGAGAGGGAGGGAGGAGAAAGGGGGTTAGGGGAGCTTGTTTAGCGGTGCTGAAATCACAGACACATCTGCTGTAAGTCTCAAATGTTTCCAATAAGAGTCTAAATGTTTCCTGCAGGCCTGTGAAGGACTGTAATGTTGGAAGAGGGGAGTGGGGTGCGATGGGGAGTTCTTAAATGTTTTATATCAGTGTTCATAAGGCTTGTTCCAACAAACACAGGTGTGCACACACACACACACACACACACACACTTCCCAGAAAGTGGCATTGTGTCCAATGAGTCAGCTCTGATTGCAACAACCAGTGGTCCCAAAGCTCCCGCAAGCCGTCGACAGCTGTCTTCATAGAAATCAAATATAACTCTCAATCCCATCCCACCAAAAAACATCACTCAGGCGTGACTCAGATCTCTGAAGGGAACAGACGTTACAACATACAATCAGCATGTCCGCCCCCCTACCTTCTTACCCCCCTCCACCACTCCTCTACCCATTCTCTCCTCTCCTCCTTCTCCCTCTCCTGCCAGCCAGCCGCCCAGCTGGTACAGTCGTGTCAGATAGGCTGGAACAGAGATAGAGGAGAGGCTTGGAGCAGAAGGAGGCATGAAGGTAAAATGGCTACAACAGAAGGCAATAGGTTGTTAGTGTGTTTGGGTGTGTGTGTTAAAGTGTGCAGTGTGAGATATCACACAGTCACCAGGTCAAAAAGTAACGTATCATCTCTGGCTGGTTGGTTGGTAGGTAGAGCAGAGGTATGACAGAGGTGTCTTTTCAAGGTTGTCCTGAAATGACTTTAGAATAGACATATGGTGCAGTCATAGGAAAACATGCACGCACGCACACACACACACACACACACACACACACATGCACGCACGCACACACAACAAATACATAACAACCAGAAATTACATACAGAATACCCCATTCACATTCATACAAACACATGTATTATTCACTCTCTTTTTCAATGCATGACCATACTATTTAGACACACACACACACACACACACACACACACACACACACACACACACACACACACACACACTTCAGGTTACCTGAGGACTGGAGTTGTCATCGCGTTGCTGACAGTCCTAAACAGCAAGTTACCGTACAGTATGTCTCCTAGACAGAGAGATTCATTGTTTGTGTTTCTGGAAAAAGGAGAGATTGATTGATAAATGATGGCTGCGGGGTAGGTGGGCCGGTCATTTCTTGGTGTTTGGAAGAGAGGAGGAGGTAGCATCACTAGGAGATTAAGATGCCAGGGAGGATAGGTAGAGACAGGCAACTAGTCACCTCCAGAGGAAAATGGAAACGGGCTACTGCAAGCCTGCAGGGCACAAAGACAGACATGAGAGACAAAGAGAGAATCGGAGAGGGAGAAAGAGAGAGTGTTGAAGGCAGATGGAGAGAAAAAAGTAAAAGAGAAGGAAAGAGAAAGTTTGAGGGAAATGAGAAGAGAGATAGTTAGAAATAGAACAAGAGCAGGCAGAAGCAGAGAGAGTTAAAGGAGAGATTTACTGGTAGATTGAAACAGAGAGAGAGAGAGAGAGAGAGAGAGAGAGAGAGAGAGAGAGAGAGAGAGAGAGAGAGAGAGAGAGAACAAAAAGAGAGAGAAGGAGACATGAGCCACAGAGGATATCTGGACGAGAATCAACAGGTGATGTCATTTACCCAAATGATGACTTCAGCTACTGTAAAGCGAAGGTCACAAGCCTGTTTTCAGGGCATTAACTCCTCTCATAAAGGAGTGGAAAACCAGCTCTCCATTTTCCATTATCCCTCCATCCCTCCCTCCTCTCCATCCCTCCATCACCCCCCTAAGCTGCTCTGCTATTCGCTCTGTCGCGGCGTACGATGGAGAATTGAATCCCCATCAGACTCAGTTCATTTCCAGTGCAGTGTTATATATAACATATGATGTTATCAGTAGGATAGATACGTGCGAAGAGGTCAACTGAACTGATGCTATTAATATTCTGTCTGTCTGTTCATTCCCTGGTGTTTAATGTAATTCAGCAGGAAATGAGTGCTTAGAGTAAGTCGTCATGTGTGGGGTATGATATGGTGATATGGGATGTGCTCATGTGTTGCTGGGAGATCACTGGACCACCATATATTACAAAGTGCCTCACATGACAATGGTACATAACTATAGCTTCTGTAATAAAAGGGCATTTATATGATAAAAATGTGGCATGAAAGCCTTTATTTTAGAATCGCCTAATCTGTACAGCACATTATATCATTATATGACTTTGGTAGATTTAGTAACTGTTAGCAATAACAGTACAGTCTATACTCTAGTTTGACATTTCAAATCCTGAGAACATATTACAGGGATGAATTTATGTCTGCTCTGCCATCCACACTCAGTTGGAAAAAGGTTTGAAATATCCAGGTAACTTTCTAAAAATCCCTGGTCGGAGGATTTCGGATTTCCTGTTTATTCCCTCAGGATTTCTGTAAAACCACAGAATTCTGGGACAGTTACCGGAACTTTGCAACCCTAGTTGGAACCTAAAGGCTCAGACACAACGGTAGCATTTACCGGCTGAGAGTACTAAGCACCTCAGAACAGAGAGCCGGCCGTCATTTGTAAACCGTGTGCCGAACCAACGTCAGACTAATGGCAGATGAATGGCAGATCAACATTCGGTACGGTGTGTGTGGTCCATAACAGGTGAGGGTAGATGGCTGGCTATAGAGTAAGTGTGGTGTATAATCTGTGAGGCAGTCTGTTTTATTAGGGCCTCACAATAATCAGAGCAGTGGAGAGGCTCAGAGAGAGAGTAGGTAATCAGTATACGCTAGTCACCAATCATGTTTTTCTCCTCTCCCTTTCACTTAACTCTTTTACTCTTTCTCTCTCTCTCTCTTTCATCTCTCTCTCTTTCTCTCTCTCTCACTCCCTTTATTCTCTATCTCTCTTGCATTTGGACATGTTAAGTTGCCTAAATCATTTCATAAGCATCTTGGACTTCAGTGTAGGAGTGGGAGAGAAAGGAGGAGATGATTAACATGGCACTGATTAGACCTAATTAGGAGTTTGATTAAAGGTTTTAATTAGGGAACCAAGCACTCCATTTGGAGAGGGCGACAGAGGGGAGGGCGAGGGGGGTGGAAAGAAGAGGGGAGAGGGGGATGGAGAGGATAGAGGAGGTGAGAGAGGATGGAGAGGGGAGACAGGGAGAGGGGAGAGGGGAATGGAAAGGAGGGTAAGGAGGGGGAGAGTAGAAGAGAGGGAAGAGGGAGAGAGAGGATCCTAGTGTGCATGCTGACAAGTCACCTCTGGAACTCTAGGGAAATAGTATCGTTTTTCTTTATTGTTTCTCCAGGTGTGCTGTATCGTACGAACCTTGTGGGATTTCTGATTATGAGCCTTCATCCCCCCCTCGTTCTGGGTCTCCAATCTTTCGATAGATCGTGTGTCAAACATTATCTTCCCTTTATTTGATTTACCCTCCTCATCTCCATGTCTCGTTCTCTTGTTCTTTCCGCCTTTCCTCTCTCTCTCTTTTTCTCTCCATGGTCTCTGTACAGTAGGAAGTCTATTTGGCACAGGCCTCTTCTCTATCTCTCCCTCTGTCCCTCTCTCTCTCTCACCTACATTTTCAGCCTCTGTATTATTAATTAGCAGCAGTGTTCACTATCAGTGCAATTACTCAAGAGAAGCAGAAAACCAGAGAATAGGGCCAAAATGGAGATGCCACAAAAAACAAAGGGATGAAGAGAGAGAGCTTTCCAACCTTAAAGAGACAGTCTCCATATTAGGAACATTGACATGAATGGCATAATTTTGATATTGTAAGACCAATTTGAAATAAAATACTATATTAAAATCACTTAGTAGACTAATTGAAGAAGGAAAGGTTGTTGTACAAAATAAAAATGGACAATTATATGTCTCAACACCTCCAGTCAGGTCCATAATTATTGGCACCTTTGATAAAGATGAGCAAAAAAGACTATAAAATAAAGAATACAAATACTTAGCTATATTGTATGCTCAAAGAAATGGGGAAATGATATTATTTTATTCTAATACAATTGTTCAGAGAAAGAGATGTTGTTTAACAAGTAATACTAAATAAAAACAAATTGGGGTCAAAATGATTGACACCCTTGTTTTTATTTTATGAACCTTTATTTAACTAGGCAAGTTAGTTAAGAACAAATTCTTATTTACAATGACGGCCTACCCCCCCAGCCAAACCGTCCCCTAACCCGGACGACGCTGGGCCAATTGTGCACCGCCCTATGGGACTCCCGATCACGTCCGGTTGTGACACAGCCTGGGAACGAACCAGGGTCTGTAGTGACGCCTCTAGCACTACAATGCAGTGCCTTAGAACCCTGCGCCACTCGGGAGGAAAATACATCCCCTTGCGAGGATAACGATAAAGAGCCTTTTTCTAAAATATTTTATGAGATTGGAAAACACGTTGGGAGGTATCATAGACCATTCCTCCATACAGAATCTTTCCAGATCCTTGATATTCTTCAACTCCTCTTATGAACTGCCCTCTTCAACTCAAACCACAGGTTTTCAATGGGGTTCAAGTCCAGAGACTGAGATGGCCATTACAAAATGTTAACTATTTCTTTGTGGATTTTGATTAGTGCTTGGGGTTATTGTCGTGCTGGAAGATCTACCTGCGGCCAAGTGTCAGCCTCCTGGCACAGACAATCCCCCCCACATTCTGAAATGGCATTTTAGTCCCCCCTAGTTTTATCATTGGAATGTGATACAATACGAGGCAACGGTGTGCTTTAGGACCATGCGGACGCCTCCAAGCGGTCGGGTAGGCTGTTTGGAGTGTTTATATATCTATATATATATACAGTACCAGTCAAAAATTTTGACACACCTACTCATTCAAGGGTTTATCTTTATTTTTACTATTTTATTCATGGTAGAATAATAGTGAAGACAACAAAACTATGAAACAACACATATGGAATCATGTAGTAACCAAAAAAGTGTTAAACAAATCAAATATATTTTATATTTGCGATTCTTCAAAGTAGCCACCCTTTGCCTTGATGACAGCTTTGCACACTCTTGGCATTCTCAACCAACTTCACCTGGAATGCTTTTCCAACAGTCTTGAAGGAGTTCCCACATATGCTGAGCACTTGTTGGCTGCTTTTCCTTCACTCTGCGGTCCAACTCATCCCAAACCATCTCAATTGGGTTGAGGTCGGGTGATTGTGGAGGCCAGATCATCTGATGCAGCACTCCATCACTCTCCTTCTTGGTCAAATAGCCCTTACAAACAACAGTATGCAAGTATAAACACCATGGGACCACGCAGCCGTCATACCGCTCAGGACGGAGACGCGTTCTGTCTCCTAGAGATGAATGTACTTTGGTGCAAATCAATCCCAGAACAACAGCAAAGGACATTGTGAAGATGCTGGAGGAAACTGGAACAAAACTATCTATATCCATAGTAAAACGAGTCCTATATCGACATAACCTGAAAGACCGCTCAGCAAGGAAGAAGCCACTGCTCCAAAACCGCCATAAAAAAGCCAGACTACGGTTTGCAACTGCACATGGGGACAAAGATCGTACTTTTTGGAGAAATGTCCTCTGGTCTGATGAAACAAAAATAGAACTGTTTGGCCATAATGACCATTGTTATGTTTGGAGGAAAAAGGTGGTTGCTTGCAAGCCAAAGAACACTATCCAAAACCGTGAAGCACGGGGGTGGCAGCATCATGCTGTGGGGGTGCTTTGCTACAGGAGGGACTGGTGCACTTCACAAAATAGATGGCATCATGAGGAAAGAAAATTATGCGGATATATTGAAGTAACATCTCAAGACATCAGTCAGGAAGTTAAAGCTTGGTCGGAAATGGGTCTTGCAAATGGACAATGACCCCAAGCATACTTCCAAAGTTGTGGCAAAATGGCTTAAGGACAACAAAGTCAAGGTATTGGAGTGGCCATCACAAAGCCCACATTTTGGGGCAGAACTGAAAAAGCGTGTGCGAGCAAGGAGGCCTACAAACCTGACTCAGTTACACCAGCTCTGTCAGGAGGAATGGGCCAAAATTCACCCAACTTATTGTGGGAAGCATGTGGAAGGCTACCCGAAACGTTTGACCCAAGTTAAACAATTTAAAGGGAATGCTACCAAATACTAATTGAGTGTATGTAAACTTCTGACCCACTGGGAATGTGATGAAAGAAATAAAAGCTGAAAGAAATAATTCTCTCTACTATTATTCTGACATTTCACATTCTTAAAATAAAGTGGTGATCCTAACTGACCTAAGACAGGGAATTTTTACTAGGATTAAATGTCAGGAATTGTGAAAAACTGAGTTAAATGTATTTGGCTAAGGTGTATGTAAACTTCCGACTTCAACTGTATATATATATATATATATATATGTGTGTGTGTGTTCTCCACTTCTAAAACCAAACCCTGGTCAGATGACATGAAAATAACAAATGACAATAACTTACTCTAAAAAATCCCACTCGCTCCAATGATCACTCGCTCCATTAGGCAACACACATCCACAATACACACACACCAGCAATTCTACCACCAGCTACAAGTAGGCTACTACAGCAATTCTTGGCCTCGTCGTCTTCAATTACAGTTCAACACACACTCAAGGTTTGGATAAGCTCACCAGATGCCCAGGAGTGGACGGGCCCTGTCGAACTCCCAGTGAGTGTGGTGTTGCGCCTTGTGGAGTATATTTGACCGCCGTCTGCTTCTTTCCGTCTAATTCTATTAGTCTACTTCTTTGTCTCTGGTTCTGTTAGATTGGTAGCTAGATTGGCTCTGGCTGTTGTGGTGATGTGTGGTTTTGGCGTGGCTGTGCTGGAGTGTGGAGCTGGAGCTCTGGCTGGTAGTGAGTGCAGGAGGAGAGAGAGAGAGCATTCGTCCCTCATTATAAGGGGAGCTAAGCAGATGCGCCCGTTCAGGTAATCAGAGGCAACCTAACATGATTTGGGCTCACACACACAAAGGGGCGGTTAATAGCATGAGATTGACACATTGTATACAAATCACAGTAACCCCCTTTTGACACATATGACATACAGGTAACTGCCAAAATAAAACAAACAGTTGAGTAAATGAGCGATACAAAGTATATTGAAAGCAGTTGCTTCCACACAGGTGTGGTTCCTGAGTTAATTAAGCAATTAACATCCATGCTTAGGGTCATGAATAAAAACGCTGGGCAGGCCATTATTTTGGCTACCATGGCTAAATAGGATGACAATGCCTCCTTCCACAGGGCACGACTGGTCACTGAATGGTTTGATGAGCATGAAAATGATGTAAACCATATGCCATGGCCGTCTCAGTCACCAGATCTCAACCCAATTGAACACTTATGGGAGATTCTAGAGCGGCGCCTGAGACAGCGTTTTCCAAAACAATCAACAAAACACCAAATGATGGAATATCTCATGGAAGAATGGTCTCCCATCCCTCCAGTAGAGTTCCAGACACTTGCAGAATCTATGCCAAGGCACATTGAAGATGTTCTGGCTCGTGGTGGCCCAAAGCCCTATTAAGAGACTTTATGTTGTGGTTTCCATTATTTTCGCAGTCACCTGTATGTAATATGTTATGACAGAAGAACAATAACTAATTGTTTTCCATGCAAGTCACTAATGTAACATGTGGTTGAAAGACAATACATGTTTACTGGGGATGCACTTGACAAATCATTTAATTAATCAGTAAAACAATTAAGAGGCACAGAGGCATAAAATTATAATTCACTGGTTCCAAATGTGGGCATCATTCATTCCTTGTTCCCTTCCGTGCCATTCAACCTCAATTGGATTGTATTTTCATGCACACACACACACACACACACACACACACACACACACACACACACACACATTACTCAGTGAAATAATTCCATACGATTTAATGAAAAAAGACCAACAAAAGAATAACAACCCCAAAAAAAGAAATGATAATTAAAAAAAATAAAAAGTAAAAAAGGTAACTGGCTAAAGACACAACAGAGCGAGAGAGACAGAGACAGAGAGAAGAGAGAGAGAGAGAGAGAGAGAGAGAGAGAGAGAGAGAGAGAGAGAGAGAGAGAGAGAGAGAGAGAGAGAGAGAGAGAGAGAGAGAGAGAGAGAGAGAGAGAGAGAGAGAGAGAGAAACAACCTGGAAGCAAGGTATTCCTAATTACTGATACAAATGTATTCAGAGGCAGTAGCAGCATTGTGTTGCCATGTTATTGTCTGTCTGGTGCTGTGATTTGTGTTTGTGTGTGTGTGTCTGGTCATGAATTGATTGTGAATGTTTCTCCTCCCGTGTTAATTGCTTACTCTGGCTTATTACAGAGTGTCTGTCATTACCTATATGTGTGTGTGTGTGTGTGTGTCAGAGGAGGCTGGTGGGAGGGGCTATGGGAGGATGGGCTCATTGTAATGGCTGGAATGGAATGAACGGAACATGGAAACCACGTTTGATTCCGTTCTTTTCGTTCCATTCCATTCATTACAATGAGCCCATCCTCCTATAGCTCTTCCCGCCAGCCTCCTCTGGTGTGTGTGTGTGCTCGCCACCCATCCCTTTGTGTCGCCAGGGACGCTGTGAAAGACAGAGGAAAGGTAAAGAGGGAAAAAAGGAAAAGATAGGTGTGTGTGAGAGAAGAGACAGAGCGAGAGAGAGATGGGGGAAGGAAGACAGAGAGAGCGAGATGGGGGAGACAGAGAGAGAGATGGGGGAAGGAAGACAGAGAGAGAGAGATGGGGGGAGGAGGACAGAGAGAGAGATGGGGGAGGAAGACAGAGAGAGAGATGGGGGGAGGAAGACAGAGAGAGAGAGATGGGGGAGACAGAGAGAGAGAGATGGGGAGGAAGACAGAGAGAGAGAGAGATGGGGAGGAACACAGAGAGAGAGAGATGGGGGGGAGAGAGAGAGTCAGACAGACAGACATAACACGTGCCCAGTTGTCTTAATGAATATTAACGAGAGTGCCATGGGCTGAATCCCAAATGGGACCCTATCCCCTATGTAGTGCACTGAGCCATATGGGACCTGGTCAAAAGTAGTGCACTATATAGGGAATCGGGTGCCAGTTGGGACACAGCCATGATGTCTCAGGTAGGGATGTTAGTTTGTTTTCCCTTCTGACAGAGAGAGAGAGAGAGGTAGAGGTAGAGAGAGAGAGAGAGAGAGAGAGAGAGAGAGAGAGAGAGAGAGAGAGTTAGAGAGAGAGGGGGGCAGGATCTGAATACAGAACAGAGGTATTAGAAAGAGTGGCAGGGCCCCTGATCTACACTGGAGTTAACACTGCAGTTAAGGGGATTTCTGGTGATGTGACAGGTCTGTGTGTGTGTGTTTATGTGTCTCTCTCTCTCTCTGAACGTCTGTGTGTGTGCGTGTGTGCGCGTCTACATCATTGTGTGTGTGTGTGTGTGCGTCTACATCATTGTGTGTGTGTATGTGTGCGTCTACATCATTGTGTGTGTTTGTGTGCGCGCGTCTCCCTCCATCCAAAGTCTCCATCTAAATGAGTTGTTCCCGTGGCAGTACTAAGTGTCTGTGTAGAAGCCACATGGCAGTCAGGACTGGTTCTATCTCCATTCCCCCTGGCAGCTGGTGATTTATTCTCCCAGAGAAAATTCACACAGGTGAGACACACACGCACGCACGCATACGCATACGCACACGAACAAACACACACATACGCACGCAGCCACACACGCACACGTCTCAGTCTGACTGGATGGTTAACAGTAAATGGGGGGGGTGAAGGAAGGGCTGATGGAGTAGATTGGAAGTAGAGGAGTTTCAATCCAGTGAGTTAGTGATAAATAGTGGATCTAAAGTCAAGGTGTTGGGTTGATTTTACTTGATAAGAGAGGATTGTAGATGAAGGCTGAATCTTCCTGGATCGATTCAATGCATCTCAAGTGAAACTGGTTCTAGATTAAAACCAGTGAGCAATTATAAATGTAACTCAGCCATGCTGCAGGTGTTTTCCTACCATTGTCGATAGAGAATATTGGTAGAGAAAGTGTGATTGTCTGGGGCTGTATTCATGAAGCGTATCAGAGTAGGAGGGCTGATCTAGGATCAGTATTTCTACATCAACACGCTTCATGAATATGGGCCCTGGTTTCTCTGCAGAGGTGGAGGTGAGTAAATGTGGCTGGCCGTGTGTTTAACCCAGGTAGATGCAGACCAGCGGTGTGTACAAAATGTCACCCTATTCCCTATTGCACTACCTCAAAGGCTCTGCTCAAAAGTAGTGCACGTTATAAGGAATGTGGGACGCATCCTAAATGTGTAGAAGCAAGCCCAACCAGGCCCATCCAGGCCCAACCAGGCCCATCCAGGTATTTGTCTGTCTCTCTACCCCCTTTATCCCCCAGGGCTTTATCTCCATATGCTGACCAGTCTGGGGGTCAGGTTACTGGGGTCACGACCTTGCCAGCCTCCACGGGACAGTAGGGCACAGGAAATTGAAGGAAGTGTGTGTGTGTGTGCGTGTGTGTGCGTGGCCTGTGGGTGTGTGTGTGTCCTGTCCCCATCTGTCACACTAGAGGTGCATTGCGTGAAAGATCACCACCCCCCTCCCCAGCCCCCCTCACCCCCCCTGCACCCCTTGGGAAGGAGTTCTGAGTATCTGAGATGAGGAGTGAGGGATAGGCGTGGCTGGACTCTCACCCCTATTAGCCCCATTTCAGCCCCCTGCTGCCCCAGCCCTCTGAGCCAGATGGGATGCCAGTCTCACCCCTCACCTTTGACCCCCCGTGGCAGGGTGACTGATGAGCCGGCCCTATCGCTGTCACCAGCCTTTGTACGCACTGACAGGCATCTGACACTAGGCTGGGTCTCCTTTATTAACTGGAGAAATGACTGGCACCTGAGCAATAACTGTTCAATACTATAATACTAGACTACACAATAGTGTGTGAGTGTATGTGTGTGTGTGTGTGTGTGTGTGTGTGTGTGTGTGTGTGTGTGTGTGTGTGTGTGTGTGTGTGTGTGTGTGTGTGTGTGTGTGCGTGTGTGTGCGATTGTGTGTGTGAGCACTTGGCCTGTAGTAGTTGTTGTGACAATAGTAGTTGTTATGATTTAAAAACCACATTGTAATTAAGATAGATCTGCTTGCATCTGAGCAATATGACCGCTATATTCTACAATACTACAAAACACTATAGGCTACCATAACTAATGCTACACCATAAACCATGTCGTTATGAGCAATATGCACTGTATGTACAAAAGCATGTGGACACCCTTTCAAATGAGTGGATTTGGCTATTTCACCCGTTGTTGGCAGGTGTATAAAATTGAGCACACAGCCATGCAATCTCCATAGACTAACATTGGCAGTAGAATGGCCTTACTGAAGAGCTCAGTGACTGGCCCGCACAGAGCCCTGACCTCAACCCCATCGAACACCTTTGGGATGAATTGGAACGCCGACTGCGAGCCAGGCTTAATCGCCCAACATCAGTGCCCAACCTCACTAATGCTCTTGTGGCTGAATGGAAGCAAGTCCCCACAGCAATGTTCCAACATCTAGTGGAAAGCTTTCCCAGAAGAGTAGAGGCTGTTATAGCAGCAAAGGGGGGACCAACTCCATATTAATGCCCATGATTTTGGAATGAGATTTTCGACGAGCAGGTGTCCACATACTTTTGGTCATGTAGTGTATAATCTAGTTATGAGTTATGAGTTATTATTGGTCAATATGACACACAACATGACCACTCAATACTATATACTACAAAACATTATAGGCTACCATGACTTATGTGCTACCCATCCAATACACCATGTAATTATGAACAACATTACAGGTGTATATGGTAACAGTATATTTACAAATGGTTTCAAAAGGGTTCTTCGGCTGTCCCCATAGGAGAACCCTTTTTGGTTCCAGGTAGAACCCTTTTTGGTTCCCTCTCGGGAAAGGGTTCTAATTTACCTGGAAGCCAATAGGGTTCTACCTGGAACCAAAAGGGTTCTACCTGGAACAAAAAAAAGGGTTCTTCAAACGGTTGTCCTATGGGGACAGCCAAATAACCCTTTTAGGTTCTAGATAGCACCTTTTTTTCTAAGAGTGTACCATGTGGTTGAAATGACATCATCATGAACAGTAATAGAGGATGGTCCATTCTTTTTGTGATGTTTTAATGATTTGCACTTCAGCACTATAATACCACTGCTGGACGTAATACTACACAAAGTGTTTCTTATACCATGTAGACAAATTAACCAATGATACCATGAAGTTTTAGTGACTGTGAAACTATGTGGATAGATAGACAATAGATAGATAATGATTGACTTGATGTCCTGTCCTATTCCGCCCTGTAGGCATGGGGACTGTCTACTCCTTACTTTTCATTCTAGGGCCCTAGCTCATTGTTTGTCCGTGCTAGTCATTCATCGACTGTCATGCCCTCCTCTCTCTCTCTTTCGCTCTCACTGTTTCTTTCTCTCTCCTCTCTTTCTCACCCTCTCGCCCTTTCTCTTGCTTCCACTTTCTCCATCTCTCTTTCTCACCCCCCTCTCTCTCTATATCTCCATCTCTCTTTCTCACCCCCCTCTCTCTCTATCTCCATCTCTCTATATCTCCATCTCTCTATCTCCATCTCTCTTTCTCACCATCTCTCTTTCTATATCACCATCTCTCTTTCTCACCCCCCTCTCTCTCTATCTCCATCTCTCTTTCTCCTCCCCCTCTCTCTATATCTCCATCTCTCTTTCTCACCCCCCTCTATCTCTCTATCTCCATCTCTCTTTCTCACCCCCCTCTCTCTCTCTTTCTCCATCTCTCTTTCTCACCCCCTCTCTCTCTATCTCCATCTCTCTTTCTCACCCCCTCTCTCTTTCTCAATCTCTCTTTCTCACCCCACTCTCTCTCTATCTCATCTCTCTTTCTCACCCCCCTCTCTCTCTTTCTCCATCTCTCTTTCTCACCCTCTCTCTCTTTCTCCATCTCTCTTTCTCACCCCTCTCTCTCTCTCTATCTCCATCTCTCTTTCTCACCCCCCTCTCTCTTTCTCCATCTCTCTTTCTCACCCCACTCTCTCTCTATCTCCATCTCTCTTTCTCACCCCACTCTCTCTTTCTCCATCTCTCTTTCTCACCCCACTCTCTCTCTATCTTCATCTCTCTTTCTCACCCCCCCTCTCTCTTTCTCCATCTCTCTTTCTCACCCCCCTCTGTCTCTATTTCTCTCTCTCACTTTCTCCCTTTGTTGTCCCTAACCAGTCCTCTTTCTATTTCTTTTTCATTCTTTCCATAGTTTTCGTTCTCTCCATATTTCTCCAGGCGACCAGACAGACCTCAGAATGCCAAACAAAAGACAGCAGAACTATTGGAATAGGCTTACAGGGGAGACCAGGATCTAATGTTTCTATCGGATGAGCCAAAGGGAACAAATATTGACATGACAGCCTAATTCTCTCTTTCTTTCTCTCTCTTTCCATCTTTCTCTCCTGGCTGCCTGGACCGATCTCTTTTATTACAGAAGAGGAGGAGTGTGAGGAGCGGTGTCACCGGGGAATGAAAATGGAATTAAATGAAATATTTTTTGTTCTTTCGCTTTCTCCTCGACTCTTCCCACCACGTTCTGTCTCTATCTCCCTCCCTCTCTTTCACTCTGTCTCTTTCTCTCCGGTGAGAAAGCAAAGCCCTTTCCACCAAGGCAAATAACCATTAGCGAGAGGGTGAGAGAGAGAAAGAGAGAGGAAGGCAGGAAATAAATGAAAATAAGAAAAGGTCATTTGTTTCTTTTTCAATATCCTTGTGTTCCTTTTTTAACTCTGTCTCTATTTATCTTTACTCAGACTTAGGTTGACTGGGAGAGAGAGAGAGAGAGAGAGAGAGAGTGCTGAGGTGCCTTTAACATTCACAATTTGCAACTCTGGTAATATAAGAAACATAAAAGCGTAGTTATTTTTAGGGTTGCAAGTTTTATTAAACTAGGAAGAGAGAGAGAGAGAGAGGGGGAGAGAGAGAGAAAGAGAGAGAGAGAGAGAGAGAGAGAGAGAGAGAGAGAGAGAGAGAGAGAGAGAGAGAGAGAGAGAGAGAGAGAGAGAGAGATATGCCCACTGGTCAGACCTCTTTGTGTGTGTTCCATTCCCCCATCATCCTCTCTTCCTCTTTGTGTGCTCCATTCCCCCATCATCCTCTCTTCCTCTTTGTGTGTGCTCCATTCCCCCATCATTCTCTCTTCCTCTTTGTGTGTGTTCCATTCCCCATCATCCTCTCTTCCTCTTTGTGTGTGTTCCATTCCCCCATCATCCTCTCTTCATCTTTGTGTGTGTTCCATTCCCCCATCATCCTCTCTTCCTCTTTGTGTGTGCACCATTCCCCCCATCATACGAGAGACACGTTATTGATCAGCGATGCTGCCCGTTGCCTTGGTTTCAATGCATTTTCCCTCTCTCTCTCTCTCTCTTTTTCATTCTCTCTCTCTTTCTGTCTCTCCCAAGAGCCCCAGCTCTCATCTCTCCTCCATCTGCCACCCCTCTCTGTCTCTCCTACTGCTCCCTTGTCATCCCTGTTTGTTTGTCTCTCATCCCCCTTTCCACTAATCCTCTCTGTCTTCATTCCTATCTCTCTCCCCTATCTCCCTCTTTCTCCCTTTCTCTCTCACCCCTTTTCCCTCTCATCCATTCTCTCATTCTCCCTCTCTAATTTAGAGGGGTTGGGTCAAATGCAGAATACACATTTCAGTTGAATGCATTCAGTTGTACAACTGACAAGATATCCCCTTCCTCTTCCTCTCTATCTGAAGGTGTCCTTAGAAGACTTGTGTAGAGAGAAGGGGGGAGAGGGGATGAGGGGAGGAGGTGGAGGGATCATTTGGAGGTTATGATGAGGGGAAAACAGCACATCAAGTTCAAGACCAATGAGAAAGACTGAGTGTTGGTTCTGCATCACCCCCACCGGCTCGTTTGTGGAATCCCATGAATAATTGATTAAATAATGGCAAATGTAATGAGAGAGATGTTTTAAAATTCAAATCAAACACCAGCCGTGGCATTCAACCACTTCAATAAGCGGTTACTTGTTTGAAGGGCCCTGATTGGTTGATGGCGGTGGGTCATGTGTGTTCATTGAGGTCTTGAATATGCAGATTAGTTTGCCCATCACGTAAACTTGGATTGCTAATACACACACTAACACACACACACACATACACACACACAGTCTTGCGTAGCTAACCTTGTGGGGACATACAATTCAGTCCCATTCCAAATCCTATTTTCCCTAACCCCTAACCCTAAACCTAACCCGTACCCGTACCCTTACCCTTACCCTAACCCTAACCCTAACCCTAACCCTAACCCTAACCCTAACCCTAACCCAAAAACCTAACCTTAACCCTAACCCTATCCCTAGCTCCTAAACCTATCTCCTAACCCTAAACCTAATTCTAACCCTAACACTAATTCTAACCTTAACCCTAAACCCCCTAGAAATAGCATTTGACCTTGTGGGGACCAGCAAAATGTCCCTAGTTGGTCAAATTTATTTTGGTTTACTATTCTTGTGGAGACTTCTGGTTAAAGACGTCACACACACACACACACACACACACACACACACACACACACACACACACACACACACACACACACACACACACACACACACACACACACACACACACAGCCTAACCTAAACCTTAACCCTAACCTCAACCTTAAACCCAAAACCCTAAACCTAACCCTTAAGCTTAAAATAGCATTTAAACAAATTCAGGACCATACCTTGTCAGGACATTCGGGTGAATTGTTAGGACATTGTGGTCCTGATAAGGTAGGAAAACAAGTACACACACACACACACTTGGAAAACTACAATACTGCGCATCAATAGGCAGAGAATTAATCTCATACAACTCCCATCATAGGCCTACCGTCACCCAGATGGATGCTACACATTGGTAGTAGAACAGGTAACTTTCCCTCTCCTTCACTTTGAGCATTTGAAAGAGTGCTTCATAAATCCAATTCATTACTATTCATATTTTGCTTGAGGTAAAACCAATGGGTTTTTAACTTTCATTGAATCATTTCAGTGGAGTAAACTGTAATGAAATGGCCAATTCAAGGACTCCTTCATGCTACAAGCCCTCCTTTCAGGTCAGATAGAATCAGACAGAATCTGTATAGATATATCAGTATGTACTGTATGTTCATTTGGGGGATGCGCGGATGGGATCTATCTGCGTGATGCAGTGTTGGCGGTTACACATTACAAAGTAACGTGTTACAGTAATAATATTACTTTTTTGCGGTAACAAGTAATATAACGGAGTTACTGTTCCAATATTACAGTAACTGGTCAAATAAATAGGTTGTTACTTTTGTTATCATTCCCTTCCTATTACAGTTATTGATCCAAATAAATAGATTGTTGTTGTTTTCGTCCTCTCACCAAGTTCCTATTTACACAAACACACTACTACTAACCACTTTAGTGAGGGAGATGAAAAATGGCCTAGAACGTTGAGTTACTCAGCAAGGAAGTACTCCCATTACTTTGATTTGGTAGGAGGCCAAAATGATAAGAATATAACTGTAACATGTAAACTGTGCCCAGGCGAAAAACACCTCTCCACTGCTAGAAACACAACTTCCAGTCTTTTAAAGCACCTGCAAAGGCAACACCCCAACACAAAACCCGTAGCGAAAGACCCGTGAGACCTGATCACTACTGCTGACTGTAGGCCTACCTCATCCAAACAACCAAGGCTTGAATTTAATCGTTCAGGAGGACAGGCTGTAACCCAGGGAGAGTTGAACAAGCTTGTAGATGGGTATGTAGGAGAGGAACTGCTACCCTTATCCACGGTAGAATCTGTCATTATTAGGCTACTTGTGTTGGTGTATAGGCCTACAGTACCTTCAGAAAGCACCCCTCGACTTATCCCACATTTTGTTGTGTTACAGCCTGAATTCAAAATGGATTAAATAGATGTTTTCTCACCCATCTACACACAATACCCCTTAATGACGAAGTGAAAACATGTTTTTAGAAATGTTAGCAAAATGATTGAAAATGAAAATAAAATATCTCATTTACATAAATATTCACACCCCTGAGTCAATACATGCTTGAATCACCTTTGGCAGCGATTACAGCTGTGAGTCTTTCTGGGTAAGTCTCTAACAGCATTGCACACTTGGATTGTACAATATTCGCACATTCTTCTTTTTTTAATTCTTCAAGCTCTGTCAAGTTAGTTGTTGATCATCGCTAGACAGCCATTTCCAAGTCTTGACATAGATTTTCAAGCCGATTTAAGTCAAAACTGTAACTAGGCCACTCAGGAACATTCAATGTCGGCTTGATAAGCAACTCCAGCGTATATTTGGCCTTGTGTTTTAGGTTATGGTCCTGCTGAAAGATGAATTTGTCTCCCAGTGTCTGTTGGAAAGCAGACTGAACCAGGTTTTCCTATAGGATTTTGCCTGTGCTTAGCTATATTCCGTTTATTTTTATCATAAAAAACTCCCTAGTCCTTGCCAATGACAAGCATACCCATAACATGATGTAGCCACCACAATGCTTGAAAATATGAAGAGTGGCACTCAGTGATGTGTTGTGTTGGATTTGCCCCAAACATAACGCTTTGTATTCGGGACAAGGTGAATTTATTTGCCACATTTTTTGCAGTTTTACTTTAGTGCCTTAGTGCACTTATTCTGTACATGCTTCCTTCTTTTAATTCTGTCAATTAGCTAAGTAACTACAATATTGTTGATCCATCCTCAGTTTTCTCCTATCACAGCCATTAAACTCTGTAACTGTTTTAAAGTCACCATTGGCCTCATGGTGAAATCCCTGAGCGGTTTCCTTCCTCTCCGGCAACTGAGTTAGGAAGGACACCTGTATCTTTGTAGTGACTGGGTGTATTGATGAACCATCCAAAGTGTAATTAATAACTTCACCATGCTCAAGGAATATTTAATGTCTGCTTTTAGATTTGTTTACCCATCTACCAATAGGTGCCCTTCTTTGTGAGGCAATGGAAAACCTCCCTGTTCTTTGTTGTTGAATCTGTGTTTGAAATTCACTGCTCTACTGAGGGACGTTACAGATAATTGTATGTGTGGGGTACAGAGATGAGGTAGTAATTCAAAAATCATGTTAATGTTAAACACTATTATTGCGCACCGAGTGAGTCCATGCAACTTATTATGTGACTTGTTAAGCACATTTTTACTCCTGAACTTATTTAGGCTTGCCATAACAAAGGGTATGAATAATTATTGACTAAAGACATTTCAGCTTTTCATTTTTAATTAATTTGTTAAAAAGATAATTTACAAAAATAGCAAAATTCCACTTTGACATTATGGGCATTGTGTGTAGCCCAGTGACACAACATCAAATGTTCTAATTTAACCTTTTACTGCAGTGGGCTAAATCAGGGTCACACAGAGTGTTTATTGGTAGTCTTAAACAAATCTACTTTGAAACAAAATTATTCACCTCACACACATGGTTATGGGCTTATAAAAAGAAGACACCTGTAACATGTCAGATATAGAGTTGACATTTTTTCAATTTTGAGTTTGCATCCCAAAATTACACTTTATATACATCACAGAAGACTGAAATATAACAGAACCGTTTGACATAGAAACAACTGATTTTCTGCAGCTTAAAAAAAAAAAAAATCATAATTATGAAATTATGAAAAATATTAATAACATTCCACCCATGAGGACACTGGGTCATTTGACTGCAGGAAGGGATATTCCATTTTAAACTCAGGCTGTAACACAACAAAATGTGGAAAAAGTCAAGGGCTGTAAATACTTTCTGAAGGAGCTGTACATAACGTAACGTTGGAATTGTTTCCATCGAGTGAGGACGCGCAACATTTTGGGGTGTAACGCAAAAGTAACATAACGAGTAGTGTAACTAATTACTTTTCCCAGGGAGTAATAAGTAAAGTAATTCATTATTGTTGAAAGAAGCAATGAGTAATAGGTCATATTATATTACTTGTAACGACACCAACACTGGCATGACGTCAGCATTATGTTATAGTCTCTGTACAGTACAGTTAACACATGAGGAGAATCGAGGAGACATACAGTGGGGAAAAAAAGTATTTAGTCAGCCAACAATTGTGCAAGTTCTCCCACTTAAAAAGATGAGAGAGGACTGTAATTTTCATCATATGTACACGTCAACTATGACAGACAAATTGAGAAGAAAAAAATCCAGAAAATCACATTGTAGGATTTTTAATTAATTTCTTTGCAAATTATGGTGGAAATAAGTATTTGGTCACCTACAAACAAGCAAGATTTCTGGCTCTCACAGACCTGTAACTTCTTCTTTAAGAGGCTCCTCTGTCCTCCACTCGTTCCCTATATTAATGGCACCTGTTTGAACTTGTTATCAGTATAAAAGACACCTGTCCACAACCTCAAACAGTCACACTCCAAACTCCACTATGGCCAAGACCAAAGAGCTGTCAAAGGACACCAGAAACAAAATTGTTGACCTGCACCAGGCAGGGAAGACTGAATCTGCAATAGGTAAGCAGCTTGGTATGAAGAAATCAACTGTGGGAGCAATTATTAGGAAATGGAAGACATACAAGACCACTGATAATCTCCCTCGATCTGGGGCTCCACGCAAGATCTCACCCCGTGGGGTCAAAATGATCACAAGAACGGTGAGCAAAAATCCCAGAACCACACGGGGGGACCTAGTGAATGACCTGCAGAGAGCTGGGACCAAAGTAACAAAGCCTACCATCAGTAACACACTATGCCGCCAGGGACTCAAATCCTGCAGTGCCAGACGTGTCCCCCTGCTTAAGCCAGTACATGTCCAGGCCCGTCTGAAGTTTGCTAGAGCGCATTTGGATGATCCAGAAGAGGATTGGGAGAATGTCATATGGTCAGATGAAACCAAAATATAACTTTTTGGTAAAAACTCAACTCGTCGTGTTTGGAGGACAAAGAATGCTGAGTTGCATCCAAAGAACACCATACCTACTGTGAAGCATGGGGGTGGAAACATCATGCTTTGGGGCTGTTTTTCTGCAAAGGGACCAGAACGACTGATCCGTGTAAAGGAAAGAATGAATGGGGCCATGTATCGTGAGATTTTGAGTGAAAACCTCCTTCCATCAGCAAGGGCATTGAAGATTAAACGTGGCTGGGTATATAACAAAGTATTGAGAAACTTTTGTTATTGACCAAATACTTATTTTCCACCATAATTTGCAAATCAATTCATTAAAAATCCTACAATGTGATTTTCTGGAGAAAAAAAAACTCATTTTGTCTGTCATAGTTGACGTGTACCTATGATGAAAATTACAGGCCTCTCTCATCTTTTTAAGTGGGAGAACATGCACAATTGGTGGCTGACTAAATACTTTTTTTCCCCACTGTACACATGCCATATGCAATATACGTGTAACATTTAGGTTCTCTCTGTCTCCCTCCCTACCTCCCTCCCTCCTTTCCTCTCTCTCTCTCTCTCTACCCCTCTCTCTCTCTCTCTCTCTCTCTATCTCTCTCTCTCTCTCTCTCTCTCTCTCTCTCTCTCTCTCTCTCTCTCTCTCTCTCGCACCCTTGCTGTTTCCTTTTTCTTCCTCTACTTCTTCTCTCTTGTTCCTGCTCCATCATTCGCCTCTCCTCTCACCCTCAGTAACAGCACAATTCAGGGATCATTAATGGTTTAATGAAGGCAGCCATTTTTTGCAGAGGAACGTAGCAATGGAAATGAGCAGTTTCGACCTTTCTCTCTACACACTTTCCCTCCTTACTCTCTCCTCTCTCTCTCTCTTGCTTTTTCTTTCTCTACCTGCTCTTCCGCCATCAACGATGACACGCCTGCCTTACCTTCCCAGCAAACTGGGAACATTCCCAGAACATTAGATAAGATTCCTATTAAGTTCTAGTTAGGGTAGTATCTAACATGGGGCGGTAGGTAGCTTAGTGGCTAAGAGCGTTGTGCCAGTAATCGAAAGGTCGCTGGTTCTAATCCCTGAGCCGACTAGGTGAAAAATCTGCCGATGTGCCCTTGAGCAAGGCACTTAACCCTAATTGCTCATGTAAGTCGCTCTGGATAAGAGCGTCTGCTAAATGACGTAAATGTAATTAGGATGAAAAACATTCAAAGAAAATGTTTTTGATAACAAATAGTTTTTTTTTTCTTCAGAAAATGTTTTAAAGGAAATATGTTCTCCTAACATTCACTACAATTTTGTGCACAACATCTGTAACAACCACCACAGAACATTCCCCAAATGTTCTCATTAGCTTTCCAGGTAATGTAATAACAAAATGTACCAGTAATGTTTTTAGAACATACTGCGGCAATAAAATGTGAGAGCTGCGAAAACATTACGGGAAGGTTCTGCTAATGTTGATGGAGATGTTATTAAAAACACCCATAACAACAAGCAGGGAATATTACCACAATGCTCTCATAAAGTTATAGTGTGACGTTATGACATGATTGTTCTAATAACGTTCCCTAAACATTCTTCAGCAATCATGTCTGGATTCAATAAAATTGGTTCTGAGAAAACATTACTGTAACATTCCGCTAACATTAATGGAGATGACATCAAATCAAATCAAATTTTATTTGCCACATGTGCCGAATACAACAGTGAAATGCTTACTTACAAGCCGTTAACCAACAATGCAGTTTTTAAGAAAATAAAAAATAGTTAAGTAAAAAATAGATACGTTTAAAAAAAAGCAAATAATGAAAGACCAGCAGTAAAATAAAATAACAATAGCGAGGCTATATACAGGGGGTACCGGTACAGAGTCAATGTGAAATAACAGTAGGGAGGCTATATACAGGGGGTACCGGTACAGAGTCAATGTGAAATAACAGTAGGGAGGCTATATACAGGGGGTACCGGTACAGAGTCAATGTGAAATAACAGTAGGGAGGCTATATACAGGGGGTACCGGTACAGAGTCAATGTGCGGGGGCGCCGGTTAGTAGACACCGATCCAGGTATAGGATCTTAATTTGACCCGTTCTTCACAGCAGGAAAATAATCCTGCAGCAACAGGAAATGTGATTTACTATGTGGATTATAATTAATGGATATTTTTGTATGGGTTGAAATAATATATTTTTTCTAGATTGAGTTATCTTCTCTCTGACCACAACCGGGAAGTCAGAGTAAAGGTTTAAACAGCTTTATAACTGTGTTAGTACCATCCCAGTGGTGCAGTGGATTCATCAACAAACTCTCCAAGTCTCACTGCAGAATTAGACATTCATCTACGTTCTCCAAACGTCAAATTTCTACGTGTTTTTGTTCCTCCTGCTGCTCTGTATCGTTCCATTTCTCCAAACGTCAAAGTTAAGAGTTAAGTTTAGGTACTCATTCCGTATGGTTAAAGTATGGGTTAAGGTTTGGGATAGGGTTAAAACATGAAGTTTACTCACTCATTCTAAATGGTGAAAGGGTACGAAGCATGAGTTTTTACTCACCAAAGTAAAAATACATTGTGGTCAAAGACTTAGTAGCTTAGTTGTAGTCACGATCTGGTTACCTATAACTACAAACATAGCTATGTTTTAGCGTTTTTACATATTTATCAACTTATTTCCGGATATCTTCGGAACTACCTACAATGCACTATTTCTCAATGTCATATGGAGAACCGGTGCTACCTAGCTAGTTTCAGCTGGATAATGTTAGCTACTAGCCATGCTAGCATGTAATTACATTCCAAACCAAGTGTTGGCGCTGGTGAGCTACTATGTACATCCACGAAGAACAAACCATATAAATGTATGCGAAAAACTGCAACTCTTTTTCTCCTGTGGGTTTGGTAGTGGTAGTCAAGCAAGCGAGTGAGTTTTGTAGTAGTTTTCCATCATTTGTAGCTAGTGCAGTAATACCCACATAGTGCAGTTATACCCACAAGAATGGGGTTACGACTCATTTGTGGCCCAAAAACGAGAAGCAAGCTTTGAAGTCAAACGGTTTGTCCGGTTGAAGCAAGCGGATTGGAGTATAGTATAAACGTTGGAAGGCAGGATTCGGAATAAGACTGTGACTGAAACCAGGTGCTGTGCCATGCGTGAATGTGAAGCCTGCTACCTATATTTCCTACCGACCTACCGGTACATCGCCAGTGTCAGCAGTGATGGAGATAAACTGGGTAAATTCAATGTGGATTTACCTCACTAAATCGCTATTGGATTAGCTAGCTGACTCTCCCTCTGAAGGCCTCTACTTGGCTCTTCTTTGACTTTGGTACTGTAGCTAACACAGCCATCAATTGGTAAGTCTCCTCTCTCTCTACTTTATATCTATTGGCTTTTTTGTTGTGTTCTGTGGGTTCCTGCCTGTGCTAGACTAGTTGTTCCAAAATATAATTATAACTAACCCATCTAAACTCAGCAAAAAAATAAACATCCCTTTTTCAGGACCCTGTCTTTCAAAAAATAATTCGTAAAAATCCAAATAACTTCACAGATCTTCATTGTAAAGGGTTTAAACACTGTTCCCATGCTTGTTCAATGAACCATAAACAATTAATGAACATGCACCTGTGGAACGGTCGTTATTACACTAACAGCTTACAGACGGTAGGCAATTAAGGTCACAGTTATGAAAATTTAGGACACTAAAGAGGACTTTCTACTGACTCTGAAAAACACCAAAAGAAAGATGCCCAGGGTCTGTGCTCATCTGCATGAACGTGCCTTAGGCATGCTGCAAGGAGGCATGAGGAATGCAGATGTGGCCAGGGCAATAAATTGCAATGTCCATACTGTGAGATGCCTAAGACAGCGCTACAGGGAGACAGGACGGACAGCTGATCGTCCTCGCAGTGGCAGACCACGTGTAACAACACCTGCACAGGATCGCTACATCCGAACAGCATATCTGCGGGACAGGTACAGGATGGCAACAACAACTGCCCAAGTTACACTAGGTACGCACAATCCCTCCATCAGTGCTCAGACTGTCTGCAATAAGCTGAGAGAGGCTGGACTGAGGGCTTGTAGACCTGTTGTAAGGCAGGTCCTCACCAGACATCACCGGCAACAACGTCGCCTATGGGCACAAACCCACCTTCGCTGGACCAGACAGGACTGTCAAAAAGTGCTCTTCACTGACGAGTCACGGTTTTGTCTCACCATCATGGTCTGGGGCGGTGTGTCACAGCATCATCGGACTGAGCTTGTTGTCATTGCAGGCAATCTCAACGCTGTGCGTTACAGGGAAGACATCCTCCTCCCTCATTTGGTACCCTTCCTGCAGGCTCATTCTGACATGACCCTCCAGCATGACAATGCCACCAGCCATACTGCTCGTTATGTGCGCGATTTCCTGCAAGACAGGAATGTCAGTGTTCTGCCATGGCCAGCGAAGAGCCCGGATCTCAATTCCATTGAGCACGTCTGGGACCTGTTGGATCGGAGGGTGAGGGCTAGCGCCATTCCCCCACAGAAATGTCCAGGAACTTGCAGGTGCCTTGGTGGAAGAGTGGGGTAACATCTCACAGCAAGAACTGGCAAATCTGGTGCAGTCCATGAGGAGGAGATGCACTGCAGTACTTAATGCAGCTGGTGGCCACAACAGATACTGACTGTTACTTTTGATTTTGACCCCCCCTTTGTTCAGGAACACATTTTTCAATTTATGTTAGTCACATGTCTGTGGAACTTGTTCAGTTTATGTCTCAGTTGTTGAATCTTGTTATGTTCATACAAATATTTACACATGTTAAGTTTACTGAAAATAAACGCAGTTGACAGTGAGAGGACGTTTATTTTTTTGCTGAGTTTATATTTGTTCTCTGGCGTACTACTTAGCTATGTCAACTGTGGTGGTTGGCTAGCTAGGCTAGTTAGCTGGCTATGCTAGCTAGCAGGCTAAAATAACTAACTTTACCTGGCTCAGATAACTGCATATACCGGTCACATTATTTGACAACTGGTTAGATGGCGTTATGTATTCCCAAAACTTTGGTTTACTGAACAAAAATATAAACGCAACATGTAAAGTTGGTAGAGCATGGCGTTTGCAACGCAAGGGTTGTGGGTTCAATTCCCATGGGGGGCCAGTATAAAAATAAATAATAATAACATACAAAAAAAAAAATATGCATGCACTCACTAACTGTAAGTCGCTCTGGATAAGAGCGTCTGCTAAATGACTAAAATGTAAATGTAAATGTAAAAGTGTTGGTCCCATGTTTCATGAGCTGAAATATCCCAGAAATATTCCATACGCACAAAATCGTATTTCTCTCAAATTTTGTGCACAAATTTGTTTACATCTCTGTTAGTGAGCATTTTATCCTTTGTCAAAATAATCCATCCACCTGACAGGTGTGGCATATCAAGAAGCTGATTAAACAGCATGATCATTACACAGGTGCACCTTGTGCTGGGGACAATAAAGGCCATGCTAAAATACACAACGCAATACCACAGATGTCTGAAGTTTTTAGGGAGCGTGCAATTGGCATGCTGACTGCAGGAATGTCCACCAGAGATGATGCCAGAAAATGTTTTTGTGGGGAAAACTCATTCTGATTGGCTGGGTTTAGCTCCCCAGTGGGTTGGCCTGGCTCCCAAGTGGGTGGACCTATGCCCTCCCAGGCCCACCCATGCCTGCGCCCCTACCCAGTCATGTGAAATCCATGGATTAGGACATGGATTAGGACCTAATGTATTTATTTCAATTGACTGATTTCCTTATGTGAATTGTAACTCAGAAAAATCTTTGAAATTGTTGCATGTTGCATTTATATTTTTGTTCAGTATAGCTGTAAGCTAGGTATTGATAGCAATTGGCTGACTCATGCAGTGCTAATGTAACATTAGCAGGCTAGTTGGCTAGCAACCTTGCAAGCTGATTTGTAACAATAAATTCATAAAGTATTTGCTTGTAAGTTGGCTGAACATTTTATTGAAACCAGTAGTCATGCAAAAGATTTTGATTAATTTCAAGTTTTTTCTGTTGGAGTTTACTTTGACATTCATTCGGAATTATGATCAGTTTTATGTAATAACTCGAAAAATAGAAAGAGTGAGGTGTAACTTTGCATTGGGACTTTTGATGTGTATTCTAATGCAAATCCATATGTTACATGTGGTTGCGTTAATGCTACCTGCCTTTTAAGGTTTGGGATAGGGTTAAACCCCCCCCCCACACAAAAAAAAAAAAAAAAGTGTTTTTGTGTTTTGTCATATTCCCACAATGTTCCCACAACCTAAATACATATTTTAGGAACTTTTAAAGAACATAAAAAATGTGTTCTGGGAAACATTCTTGCAACATCAGGCAAATGTTTTTTTAACCTAATAGAAACATTGTAATCATCAACACAACTAGACAGTTTATGTGTTTTGGGAACATATCTCTCATGTCCCCATAATTTTACCACAACCTAAAGAAATGTGTTAGAAACTTTTGAAGAACATACAAAATGTGGTTCTTGTAACATCAATGTTTTTTGCACCCCCAATTTTTTTTTTACATTGTCACATACACCAGATACAATGGGGAGAACAAGTATTTGATACACTGCCGATTTTGCAGGTTTTCCTACTTACAAAGCATGTAGATCTGTAGCATGCAGGTCTGTAATTTGTATCATAGGTACACTTCAACTGTGAGAGATGGAATCTAAAACAAAAATCCAGAAAATCACATTGTATGATTTTTAAGTAATTAATTTGCATTTTATTGCATGACATAAGTATTTGATCACCTACCAACCAGTAAGAATTCCGGCTCTCACAGACATGTTAGTTTTTCTTTAAGAAGCCCTCCTGTTCTCCACTCATTACCTGTATTAACTGCACCTGTTTGAACTCGTTACCTGTATAAAAGACACCTGTCCACACACTCAATCAAACAGACTCCAACCTCTCCACAATGGCCAAGACCAGAGAGCTGTGTAAGGACATCAAGGATAAAATTGTAGACCTGCACAAGGCTGGGATGGGCTACAGGACAATAGGCAAGCAGCTTGGTGAGAAGGCAACAACTGTTGGCGAAATTATTAGAAAATGGAAGAAGTTCAAGATGACGGTCAATCACCTTCGGTCTGGGGCTCCATGCAAGATCTCACCTCGTGGGGCATCAATGATCATGAGGAAGGTGAGGGATCAGCCCAGAACTACACGGCAGGACCTGGTCAATGACCTGAAGAGAGCTGGGACCACAGTCTCAAAGAAAACCATTAGTAACACACTACGCCGTCATGGATTAAAATCCTGCAGCGCACGCAGGGTCCCCCTGCTTAAGCCAGCGCATGTCCAGGCCCGTCTGAAGTTTGCCAATGACCATCTGGATGATCCAGAGGAGGAATGGGAGAAGGTCATGTGGTCTGATGAGACAAAAATAGAGCTTTTTGGTCTAAACTCCACTCGCCGTGTTTGGAGGAAGAAGAAGGATGAGTACAACCCCAAGAACACCATCCCAACCGTGAAGCATGGAGGTGGAAACATCATTCTTTGGGGATGCTTTTCTGCAAAGGGGACAGGACGACTGCACCGTATTGAGGGGGAGGATGGATGGGGCCATGTATCGCGAGATCTTGGCCAACAACCTCCTTCCCTCAGTAAGAGCATTGAAGATGGGTCGTGGTTGGGTCTTCCAGCATGACAACGACCCGAAACACACAGCCAGGGCAACTAAGGAGTGGCTCCGTAAGAAGCATCTCAAGGTCCTGGAGTGGCCTAGCCAGTCACCAGACCTGAACCCAATAGAAAATCTTTGGAGGGAGCTGAAAGTCCGTATTGCCCAGCGACAGCCCCGAAACCTGAAGGATCTGGAGAAGTTCTGTATGGAGGAGTGGGCCAAAATCCCTGCTGCAGTGTGAGCAAACCTGGTCAAGACCTACAGGAAACGTATGATCTCTGTAATTGCAAACAAAGGTTTCTGTACCAAATATTAAGTTCTGCTTTTCTGATGTATCAAATACTTATGTCATGCAATAAAATGCTAATGAATTACTTAAAAATCATACAATGTGATTTTCTGGATTTTTGTTTTTGATTCCGTCTCTCACAGTTGAAGTGTACCTATGATAAAAATTACAGACCTCTACATGCTTTGTAAGTAGGAAAACCTGCAAAATCGGCAGTGTATCAAATACTTGTTCTCCCCACTGTAGGTGCAGTGAACAACTGGACAGTTTTTGTGTTTTGGGAACATATATTTTGTGATGTCCACACAATGTTCCCACCAGACTGTTTCCCACAACCTAATAGAACATTCTGGGAACCTTTAAAGAACAGACTAAATGTGTTCTGGGAACGTTCTTGCAACGTCAGGCGAATGTTTTATACAAACATTGTGTAATCATCAGCACAACTGGAAAGTTTTTGTGTTATAAGAACTTTTGCTGCAACCTAACAAATGTTCTGGGAACTTTCATAGAACCAATTTTGGTTGCTGGGTTCTCTCTATACTATTTCCCCTTTGTGTTGTTAACCCTGACAATAAGTGGTCTATGTGTAGCCTGTGTTGTCAGTGTAGCCAGTGTTGTCAGTGTAGCCAGTGTTGTCAGTGTAGCCAGTGTTGTCAGTGTAGCCAGTGTTGTCAGTGTAGCCAGTGTTGTCAGTGCAGCCAGTGTTGTCAGTACAGCCAGTGTTGTCAGTGTAGCCAGTGTTGTCTGTACAGCCAGTGTTGTCAGTGCAGCCAGTGTGTTGTGAGCGTTTGCATAGATAGGGGTGTATAGGAATGGAGGGATGTGTTGGAGCACTGACATGGAAATGCCCAACCCTGACGAACCAAACACCTGCACTTCTCAGTGGGCAAGCCTGGTTCCCGCTATCACTCACACACACATATTTTCCCATTTGTTAATTTCCTTCTCAGTAAGTTTCTGACAGTTGATTTGTGGTGTTGTTGATGTAGAGAGAGAGAGAGAGAGAGAGAGAGAGAGAGAGAGAGAGAGAGAGAGAGAGAGAGAGAGAGAGAGAGAGAGAGAGAGAGAGAGAGAGAGAGAGAGAGAGAGAGAGAGAGAGGGAGGGAGTTAAAGTTGAGAAATAGGTTGATACAGACAGAGAGGAGAGAAAGAAAGAGAGAGAGAGGGGTGCAGTGTGTAATCTGGTCCCGGCACAGTGACACAGTGACACACAGCTCAGGCCTGCTCAGCTCTCTCTGGGGGCAGACAGGACAGGGACCAGTTCACCTCACTGATGCAGAGACAGGCGGATAGAGCTGAAATATACACAGAGACACAATACACACACACAGGTATACATACTCTACAATACACACAGACAGGTATACATACTCTACAATACACACAGACAGGTATACATACTCTACAATACACACAGACAAGTATACATACTCTACAATACACACAGACAGGTATACATACTCTACAATACACACAGACAAGTATACATACTCTACAATACACACAGACAGGTATACATACTCTACAATACACACAGACAGGTATACATACTCTACAATACACACAGACAGGTATACATACTCTACAATACACACAGACAGGTATACATACTCTACAATACACACAGACAGGTATACATACTCTACAATACACACATACAGGTATACATACTCTACAATACACACAGACAGGTATACATACTCTACAATACACACAGACAAGTATACATACTCTACAATACACACAGACAGGTATACATACTCTACAATACACACAGACAGGTATACATACTCTACAATGCAAACAGACAGGTATACATACTCTACAATACACACAGACAGGTATACATACTCTACAATGCAAACAGACAAGTATACATACTCTACAATACACACAGACAGGTATACATACTCTACAATGCAAACAGACATGTGTGGAAGAAGGCTTAAAAGGACAAAAAAAATATATATATATATGATGGCGCACGCATTAACGCACACTCACACAGTCACACAGTCACACACAAAGTAACACACTCACATTGCACATGCATGTACTTTACCAGCCAGACAGGCCCACAGACACAAATGTTCAGACTAAA